>NC_084626.1:35336347-35446347 GCF_033978795.1 Nerophis ophidion
AAACCCTTTGCTGCTGATGTTGTTGCCATGGCAACCTCATCCCAAGAATAGGGTTGATTCCCAGGCAGAAGACCAAATGAAAGCCTCCATTCATTGATCTTTTGATTGATTGGAATGTTACCTTTGATGGTGGCTCTTTTGGGCAAGACGGTGATGGCGCCGGTGGCGATGTCTTCCAGCTGATGGACGGGAGCATTATTAGCGCCCCAGCTGTCGGAGCCGATCCACAGGAAGTGATCCACTTGCTGCGCACGCTTGCTGGCACTCAGGACACCTCTGGAACAAACACACATAAACGCACACGGTGAGTCATGCGTTTGTGCATATTGTCACATGACCTCCAGGCAAGTACCTGATGTCATCATCAGAAGCGAAGAGGATGACGGCACGGGCGGCGGGCGTGTCTAGCAGGAGGCGGATGACTTTGTCAAAGAAGGATGTTGTGGGGTGGTGTGGAATCTTCACAGACTGAGCCACGCATGTTCCACCTGAGGACCAAAGGTAAACTGATGGTAAAAGTCGGCCAAAGACAACACCGGGTCACGTGACCTCATGCACAGTTAGCCGTCGATCACTTCGCTTGTTTGAGGTTCTTCCGCTCCAAACTCCTTCAAGAATATGAGGATCTCAAGCTGTGTCCCAATACTTTTTGTAAACAGTCAAATTAATAGGAACATGTGTGATGAATGACAAGGTCAGTTTTGTCCAATCAGTCAGCGTCTTACTAAAAAGTGTTGCAAGGTTTGGTCATGGCGGTTGCCATGGTGACCCCATCGACATATCAATCCCTTCAACTGCCAGCAAGGTTTGACCTTGAAAGAATGCCATTCTTGGCGAAACCGAAAGGTCAGACGTTAATGACAAATCTCACCCGCGTCTCTCGAAAGCTGCAAGAAGGCGTCCACGCCCCTTTCGCCGTAGCTGCCCTCCGACGCCACCGTGGACACGTACGTCCATCCCAGCGCCTTGAGAATGTCCAGCATGGCCTGAGCTTGAAAGCCGTCGGGGGGAACCACGCGAGAGAAGAAGTCATAACGCCGCTCGTCACTTAGCTCGGAAGCCGTCGACGCGTAGCTGATCTGTGGAATCTGAGCGTGAACACAACAATTGAAAATATTTTTTAAATGTTTTTCTTTTTATTGATCATATTAGCTGACATCTAGTCACACAGAGAATATGCTGGGAACCAATATTTCTAACTGTGCTGACAACAATGCTAACAACTGGATGAAGTACTGGCTGTCCAGAGTCGGGACCCAGGATGGACCGCTTGCCTGTGTATCGGTTGGGGACATCTCTGCGCTGCTAATCCGCCTCCGCTTGGAATGGTTTCCTGCTGGCTCTACTTTGGAGGGGACTCTCGCTACTATATTGGATCCACAAGACTTTCACAATATCATGTTAGATCCGCTCGACATCCATTGCTTTCGGTCCCGTGGGGTTGGGGGGGGGGGGTGGGGGCGGGGTTTCGCCACATATGCGGTCCTCTCCAAGGTTTTTCATAGTCATCATTGTCGACGTCCACCTGGGGTGAGTTTTTCCCTGCCCTTATGTGGGCCCTACCGAGGATGTCGTTGTGGTTCGTGCAGCCCTTTGAGACACTTGTGATTTAGGGCTATATAAATAAACATTGATTGATTGATTGAACTGTAGGATTAGGATATGGGACGATGCGGTTTGTGCAGCCCTTTGAGACACTTGTGATTTAGGGCTGTATAAATAAACATTGATTGATTGATTGAACTGTAGGATTAGGATATGGGACAATGCTAACATGACTAAAGGACAAACGCTGTCAAAGTAGGGTTAGGATATGGGAGGATGCTGTTGTAAGCACATTACCAATGGGCGCAATTTGCAAAATGCACAACCGCATTTTGCAAATTTAATGTTAAATCAAAGTCAAATCAAATCAAATGATTATTGGATTCATCACTATACAGTGTACATCCACGACTAAACTACTACCACAACTTGGTTTACTATTTATAAAATATAATAATGTAGGGTTACCTGGAACTTGAAAGGCCTACTGAAATGAGATTTTCTTATTTAAACGGGGATAGCAGGTCTATTCTATGTGTCATACTTGATAATTTCGCGATATTGCCATATTTTTGCTGAAAGGATTTAGTAGAGAACATCCACGATAAAGTTCGCAACTTTCGGTGCTAAGAGAAATGCCCTGCCTCTACCGGAAGTCGCAGACGATGACGTCACATGTTGGTGGCTCCTCACATATTCACATTGTTTTTAATGGGAGCCTCCAACGAAGAGAAAACGACAATTTCCTCATTAATTTGAGCGAGGATGAAAGATTCGTGTTTGAGGATATTGATAGCGACGGACTAGAAAAAAAACAAAACGCAATTGCATTGGGACGGTTTCCGATGTTTTTAGACACATTTACTAGGATAATTCTGGGAAATCCCTTATCTTTCTATTGTGTTGCTAGTGTTTTAGTGAGTTTAATATTACCTGATAGTCGGAAGGGTGTCTCCACGGGTGTCTTGACGCGCAGTGTCTCAGGGTAGTCAACGGCAGCTTTATGGACGGCACAAGCTCAGCTTTTCTCCGGTAAGAACTGACTTTTTAACCACAATTTTCTCACCGAAACCTGCTGGTTGACATGTGGTCGGGATCCATGTTCTCTTGACCGCGCTCTGATCTATAGGAAAGTTTCACCTCCAGGAATTTTAAAGAAGGAATCACCGTGTGTTTGTGTGGCTAAAGGCTAAAGCTTCCCAACTCCATCTTTCTACTGTGACTTCTCCAATATTAATTGAACAAATTGCAAAAGATTCAGCAACACAGATGTCCAAAAAACTGTAGAATTATGCCGTTAAAGCTGACGACATTTAGCTGTGTGTGTGCGCAGCACTCATACTTCCTAAAAGCCCGTGACGTCTTGCGTACACGTCATCATTACACGACGTTTCGAAGACCAAACTCCCGGCAAATTTAAAATTGTAATTTAGTAAACTAAAAAGGCCGTATTGGCATGTGTTGCAATGTTAATATTTCATCATTGATATATAAACTATCAGACTGCATGGTGGGTAGTAGTGGGTGTCAGTAGGCCTTGAAACAGCCTGAATCCACACTTCCCTCGCCAAACACCTTCGTTTCCCAACCCTCACGCTTGGAAAAATAGGCATTGATGCCATCTACGCATTGTTGGGAGACTGTTTTGCTGTTAGATCGCGTCCAAATTTGAAAAGTGCACGAGATTGTTGAAATGCTTACAACAATGCCAACAGTGCTGGCAATAAAGCTAACAATGCTAAGTTTTAAAATAAGTTATACTTTTTTAAATGTATCCCACAATGGAGAAATTACATTGTTGCCATGAGGTTAGGATATGGATGGGATAAATGTTAAATTTGGGTTTTCAATTTAAATAATGAATTATTCAGTATGCGTTTTGGCGATAAGTACATGCTAACAATAAATGCTAACAACACAAGCTAATCATGTAAAGCTAAAGACACCTGCTGTCTCATTAGAGCACTCAACACAAGCCCCGCCCACCCAGGCACCACCCCGCTCACGTGACGTGCGGCCTGTCAACAGGTGGGCGGGAAGCGGAGGGGGCGTTACCTGGAAGAGCCGCAGAATGTTGGCCACCATGATGGACACCGAGCTGGCGGACGCGCCCACCACGCCCGCCACCTTCTCCGCCTCCACGAGCACTGGCGCGTCCCCGTCTGTGCAGCGCACGTCCGACGTGTCCTTCTGCACGAGCGCTTGCACGAACGTCAGCGACTGCTCGAGCGCGTGTGTGTCCCGCGAGCACGTGTCGAGCACGCGCGCGCCCAGCGTGATGTTGGGCAGCAGGCGCTCGTCGCTGTTGATGACGTCAAGCGCGTACATCATGGCCTCCAGGCGCTGGATGCCGGTCTCCTTCTTCAGGTCCCCGCACGGGGGACCACCGGGCAGCCCCTTGGCGTGCACGGGGAACAGCCCCCCGAGCGTGACGTCACCCTCCACGCGGATGGAATGTGGCGCCAAGAGCTCCTGGCAGCGTGCCAGCTGCACGCACGTGTGCACGAGCCACATGAAGCTGAGGGGCGTGGGTTCCGGGCTGCCCATGACTGGACCCCAACCCCCTCTCCCCTCCGGAACCAGCTGCGGAGTCCAAACCACTCAGGATACTTGGCGCCACTTCATCCTTATCAATTTGACAAGAAAAAAAGCAAGAGAGGGAGGAAAAAAAAAAAAAAAAAAACCCCGCCAAATGTTCGCGGGTTCTGCGCTCAGCGGAGGGCGCTGCTGCGCGAGTGTGCGCCCGGGTGCTGCGGCTGCCGCACGTTCGCCCACATTGCGGGTCAGTGCGTGTGAGCGAGAGAAAAAGAAGACGCGCACGCCGGCGATGAAGAAGCAGTGAGGGAATGGCGGGAGATTCCGCGCTCTGTCGGGCTCTCACGGCGCGCTCCCAATGGAGGGAGGAGAGGGGGCGTCCAGCTGTTGTCGTGAATGAGGATCTCTGCAGCAACCACCTGTCACCTCCTTTATCTTAACAGTCTGACACAATAATGACGTCATCGGTCCGATTTGTACTGTTCAGTCCTTTGGCAACAATCTATGTCTTTTTGTGTAATGATGGAGGGCGTGGCCTAAGGGGATACATGCCTTGCCCAGATTATATACAGCAGGGTTTTTCAACCACTGTGCAGTGGGAGATTGTTTAATTTCAGTAATTATAGTCTGCAAGAAGGCTATGCAGAACGAAACTAAAACTGAACTGGCTACAAAGTAAATGCTGGACAACAGCAAAGACTTAATGTGTAGCAAAGACGTCGTCCACAAAGTATATCCGAACATGACATGACAATCAACAATGTCCTCAGATGCGGGAAATATCGCTCAAAGGAATATATGAAACTGTTACAGGAAAATATTCAAGAGAAAAAGCCACCAATATAGGAGCGCAAGACAGGAACTAAAACACTACACACAGGAAAAAAGCAAAAAAACTCCAAATAAGTCACGAGGTGATGTGACAGGTCATGACAGTACACCTACTTTGAGACAAGAGCTATAGTAATGCATGCTTGGTTTCGGTTTAAAGTCATATCCAACAATTGCGAGAACGACTTTTTACTGTCAATATCCGCTGCTGAGTTTCATTTTTTAATGCTTTCTGCTGATGGTGTGCCTCCACATTTTTTCTATTAAAAAATGTGCCTTGGCTCAAAAAGGTTGAAAAACACTGATATACAGTGACAAATAATGTCCAAGGTGAGGACAAATGAAGTCCACCAACACTCGACACCTGGAAAGGTCAGGAAAGAAGTGGGCGGAGTTATGTGATGGAGTTTCTATGACAACACCACGACATCGACACCCCCCCCCCCCCCCCCACTCAACAGGTTTCCGTGGCGAGGACGATGACAACAAAAGGAATCTACAATTTGATCGATAACAACATTGATGACATAAGTCGGAAACAAGTTGTCGACATGTTATCTCCAGAGCGGATGAGAACTGCTTCACCCTGCAACTTGTTGCCATGGCAACACTGCATCCTGGACTCCGGTAGTTAGCATTGATAGTTATCTCTAAAGCCTCTTAGTGTGTCTAGTGTGTTAATTAGTTATTAATCAGAATATTAATCGCCGTGACGAGTGTGAATGTCAGCACGCAGACACTGCGCGTTTAAATGTCATGTTGGTGGAAGTTCGTGAGAAGGTTGTCATGGGGAAGTAAATGATCCTTTCAAAGAAAAGTTTAGTTTTACGGGTTTTTCTTTTCTTAACTAAATTGCGTCTGGCGCCCAGGAGGTGGCAGCCGATGTCCACAACTAGTCAGTTTTATGGACTTAAAAAATACAATTCTTTAGTATGACGTCATTTAACACAAAAACATATTTCTTCATCTGCCAACATTTTGGCAGTGTTTTGTAATCAGAAGTGACCTTTGTCACATACCACCTGACCTGTGTCCAGTGTGGGTCACGATGACAAAAAAAAAAATGGTTTGCTTGTTTGGGATAAATAATTTAATGCTCTCATGCACGCTCACACACACACTACAACAGTAAACATCACGCCCACACACACTTTGTATATACGTACCATGCACACACTCCTGTACGCAACTTTTATGACATTAAACACTGAATTCTGTGCAACAAAAGTTGTCTGTGATTCCAGCAGGTTGAGTAAAAATGTGTTTCTCTCCAGTGGGGAGCATATTTGATCCTGGACGGAAACCATGTGTAATTTGTGTGTAATAAGACAACTTAGCTAGAGGTATAATATTTGTGTTTTGCGATAATATTATCCTCTGTATGATCAATGGAAAAAAAAAAAATCCCATAGTGTACAATTATGTGAGCCCTTCAGTACGCAAACAGAATACAGTCCTGCACTGTGCCTGATGTTGATCATTATCTCACGTGACACTTTACAGCCAGGTGGGGGCGCTGTTCTCCCAGTGACGGTGCGGTTTGTTTATTTAAAGGTTATAAGCTATACTGTTTTACGGGGTGACCTAAAATCCAGTACGTACAATCATTTTTTTAAAAATCAGAGCATCATAACACTGGTGTGGGAAACAAAACTAACAAAAAACAATGTTTGTGTAAACCAAAAGTGTGTTTTTGTGTATGTTAGGAGGAGGTGGGCTTGCAGTAGTCGTCCACTGCAGTGATGGTGGCTTTACAGAAGAAACAGTCCTTGTTGTTCATCAGGTGTTGGTTGATACAAGCT
Source organism: Nerophis ophidion (assembly GCF_033978795.1). Lineage (NCBI taxonomy): Eukaryota > Metazoa > Chordata > Actinopteri > Syngnathiformes > Syngnathidae > Nerophis > Nerophis ophidion. The sequence continues at coordinate 35,343,061 of NC_084626.1, forward strand.
CTACACAACCACAAAACACAAGGTCAATCCCAGCATGCAGTTGAACACCGACAAGATCGAACCAAGTTAAGTTTTGGACTGACTTGCAGGACTTGTGTGAGCAAGGTTTGAAGATGGCCGAGATGGAGTGAGCGTAGCAGATGGGGCAAAGGTCGTCCTCGCTGGTGGGCTGAGAGCAAAAAGAGAAAATAACAGGTGTCTTACACCGAACATGCTTAAATGTCACACATGGAGCAGCAAGATTTTTCTTCACAACGTTTTCTGCGGCAACACAAGCAGTCGTCGAAAAGCAAACAGTTGCGCGAATGGCCGACAGCTTTTCAAACAGCATGAAGATTTACGATAAGCCGCAGATGGCGTCGGGTCCTGGTATGCCACCATAAACGTTTTGTCAGGACTTTATGATCAATGAATGCCAATGACCAGACCCACGTGAGCAGTTCAGCTAAGGCAGAAAGTAGCTATCCGTACCACACGTGCCAGGAAATGTGGGCCTTTTCAGAGTCGGTGTCATTTGCGTAAAATGTAAAAATGCATGATGAAATAAATCTTAAATAAATGTTTTCTGTCGCAAATTTACTAAATGCAAGTCAAAAGATACATTTAAACTACATTGATACATACATTCAGTCGTGGTCACTTGTAAAGAACATAATGTGATGGCTGTCTGTAATTTCCAATAATTTCTACAACTTTTCTTTTTTCTTGTGATAGAGTGATTAGAGCACATACTTGTTGGTCACAAAAAAATTCATGAAGTTTGGTTCTTTTAGGAATGTACTATGGGTCTACTGAAAATGTGACCACATCTTCAGGGTCAAAAGTATACATACTGCAATGTTAATATTTGGTCACATGTCCCTTGGCAAGTTTTACTGCAATAAGGCTCTTTTGGTAGCTATTCACAAGCTTCTGGCAGGCTTCAGGTTGAATTTTTGACCACTCCTCTTGACAAAATTGGTGCAGTTCAGCTAATTGTGTTGGTTTTCTGACAAGGAATTTTTTCTTCAGCATTGTCCACATGTTTAAGTCAGGACTTTGGGAAGGCCCTTCTAAAACCTTTAATTCCAGCCTGATTCAGCCATTCCTTCACCACTTTTGACGGGTGTTTGGGGTAATTGTCCTGTTGGAACACCCAACTGCGCCCTAGCCCCAACCTCCGGGCTGATGATTTTAGGTTGTCCTGAAGAATTTGGAGGTAATCCCCCTTTTTCATTGTCCCATTTACTCTCTGTAAAGCACCAGTTCCACTGGCAGCAAAACAGACTCAGAAGCATTATACTACCACCACCATGCTTGACGGTAGGGGAGGTGTTCCTGGGCTTAAATCCCTCACATTTTCTCCTCCAGACATCCATCCATCCATTTTCTACCGCTTATTCCCTTTGGGGTCACGGGGGGCGCTGGTGCCTATCTCAGCTACAATCAGGCGGAAGTCAGGGTACACCCTGGACAAGTCGCCACCTCATCACAGGGCCAAAACAGATAGACAGACAACATTCACAGTCACATTCACACATTAGGGCCAATTTAGTGTTGCCAATCAACCTATCCCCAGGTGCATGTCTTTGGAAGTGGGAGGAAGCCGGAGTACCCGGAGGGAACCCACGCAGTCACGGGGAGAACATGCAAACTCCACACAGAAAGATCCCAAGCCCGGGATTGAACCCAGGACTACTCAAGACCTTCGTATTGTGAGGCAGACACACTAACCCCTCTTCCACCGTGCTGCCCTCCTCCAGACATATTGCTGGATATTGTGGCCAAACAGCTCAATTTTTGTTTCATCTGACATCATATGAACCTTCTGAAGAGAAGTTGTGTGGTCAGATGAAACAAAAATTGAGCTGTTTGGCCACAATACCCAGCAATAAGTTTGGAGGAGAAAAGGTGAGGCCTTCAATCCCAGGAACACCGCTCCTACCCTGAATCATGGTGGGGGTAGTATTATGATCTGGGCCAAATTTAGATGAACTGCACCAATTTTGTCAAGAGGAGTGGTCAAAAATTCAACCAGAAGCTCGCCAAAAGCGCCTTATTGCAGTAAAACTTGCCAAGGGACACGTAACCAAATATTAACATTGCTGTATGTATACTTTTAATCCAGCAGATTTGGTCACATTTTCAGTAGACCCATAATAAATTCATAACAGAACCAAACTTCATTAATGTTTCTTGTGACCAACAAGTATGTGCTCCAATCACTCTATCACAAAAAAATAAGAGTTGTAGAAATTTTTGGAAATTTAAGATAACCATGACATTATGTTCTTTACAAGTGTATGTAAACTTTTGACCACGACTGTATACATATATACATACATACATAAGTATATACACTGAAAAAAATAACTCATAAGATTTACTTAAAAAAATCATTGTATTTGCACGCAAATGATTTAAGTAAAATCTAATGCTGCAATATCAAGTAACACTCACTTGCCAGTATTAAGTAAATTCTACTTACCATATAACATAACAGTTGTGAAGATATTAAGTAACAGTTAATAACATTCAAGTTTTAAGTTATATTTATTTAAACAAATTAAGTAAAGTCTACTTGTTTTTCATCGACAGGAACATCATGTTACTCAAAATTTTAAGTACATTTTATACACCATATCTCCTTGAATAGCCGTCGGAGCGCTAATTGCTTTAGAACCTCTTCTCACTCCTGCGCTTGTCAATGGCGTGCAGGAATGGAATGAATGTGATTAATAGACTTTAATATAAAATATTTTGAGGCCACGGCACGGTGGTTAGAGACCAGTAGACCGCTGCTCTACAGTTTATCATTGCACCCACTTTTACATTATTCTATCTGCGTGCCTACAGGACGCGTACGTTTCGCTGATACTAATATGAGATTGCAATGCATACTTAGTCAACAGCCATACCTTTTACACTGACGGTTGTGATATAAACAACTTTAACATTCTTACTAATACGCGCCACACTCTGTGAACCCAGACCAAATACATTTCTGGAGAACATCGACTCTGTAACACATTATAAACGCAAGATAAGAATTACCCATAATGCCACCTTGCAGTGCTCTGTGAAGTGATCCTAACGGCCGGAGCAGAGCCAGTCGGGCCAGAGCCTGTTGTGCTGTGCACATGCGTCGTCGTGCATGCGTTTCAAAACACTAGATTTTCAGAGTAAAGTTTATGTAATATTTTTAGGTTTATGTACGTAAAACTATTAAACATTTAAATAGTATGAGGAAACATAAGTAAAACTTACTCTTCCCCCGTAATTCATGTATTACGTTAATAAAATGTTTAATTTTACTTAAACTCTAGTTCTTACTGAATGTTAAGAATATTAGGTATAAATTATGACAGTTACTCTAATAGAGTTTACAGCTCCAAAAAGTCACTTTTTTCAGTGTACACATCATATATACTCACACACATATATATATATATATATATATATATATATATATATACAAACACACAAACACACGCACGCACGCACAAACAGCCGACTTAAAAGAACACATTTTTAAAACTACGTTTTTAGGGCATCTCCATGGAACCAGAAGGAACTTTTCAACTTCATCCATCTATCCATTTTCTACCGCTTATTCCCTTTTGGGGTCACGGGGGGCGCTGGCGCCTATCTTAGCTACAATCGGGCCGAAGGCGGGGTACACCCTGGACAAGTCGCCACCTCATCGCAGGGCCAACTTTTCAACTCAACCTACCGATTTCAGGGCAGACACTACAACTACTAGGTCACGGAGTAGGTGGTCGATTCGGAATCGAATAGTCACCGCAGAAATGGGATTCGGATCGAATCGTTAGGTGTCCAAAGATTCCCTCCCCTACTATCTACATACACAATAATTTGTATTTTTATATATATATTTTTGTTGACTATTAGCACGACAACGTTTGATAGATATAAGATAACTTCAACATTTTATCGATGCCATTTGGTGCTGCGTACACATGGCTCTGAAAGAGTATAGTTACAAATATATATATTAAAAGGCCTTATATTTCAATTATGACCACCTTGCTATAAAACGGTTTTTACAGTGCATTTGGGAAGTATTCACAGCACTTCACTTTTTCCACATTTTGTTATGGCACAGACTTATTCCAAAATGGAATAAATTAAATTTTGCTTTTAACATTATACACACAAAACCCCATAATGACAATATGAAACATTTTTATTTGTTTTAATTTTGCACATGTATTAAAAATAAACTAAGAAATCACAAGTAGTACATAGTATTCACCGCCTTTGATCAATACTTTGTTAAAGCACCTTTGGCAGAAATTACAGCCTGAAGTCTTTTTGAATACAATGCCACAGACCTGGCAATCCAATCTTTGGCCAGTTTCGCAAAATTCCTTTTCATCCAGGATGTCTCTGTACATTTCTGCATTCATATTTCCCCTTATCCTGACTCGTCTCCCAGTTTCTGCCACTGAAAACCATCCCCATAGAATGATGCTGCCCCTACCAGGCTTCATTGTATGGATGATATTGGCCTGGTGATGTGCGGTGGCTGATTTCTTTCAAACATGACACCTGGCATTCACGTTAAAGAGTTCAATCTTTGTCTCATCATACCAGATCATTTTGTTTCTCATGGTCCGAGAGTCTATCATGGGCATTTTGGCAAACTTTTTTTTAAGAAATGGCTTCTGTCTGATCACTCTCCTATACAGGTCTGACCGGTGGATTGCTGTAGAGATGGTTGTCCTTTTGGAATGTTCTTCCGTTTCTACAGATGGATGCTGTAGCTCTGACAGAGTGACCATCGGGTTTTTGGTCTCCTCCATGGTTTTTGATTGATTGATTGAAACTTTTATTCGTAGATTGCACAGTACAGTACATATTCCGTACAATTGACCACTAAATGGTAACACCCAAATAAGTTTTTGAACTTGTTTAAGTCAGGGTCCACGTTAATCAATTCATGGTAAAAATAGAGGAATGAGAGAAACTGCCTAAAGATAGGTGTGCTAAGCTTGTGGTATCGTATTCAAAAGGACTTGCGGCTGTGAATACTTATGATTATTACTTTTAATAAATTTGAAAAAAAAAAAAATCATATTGCTATTACATGGGTAGAATTTTGAAGACAAAAATGGAATTATTACATTTTTGAATAAATCTGTAACATAACAAAATGTGGGGAAAAGTGAAGCGCTGGCAATACTTTCCGGATGCACTGTATTTCGTTAAGCCACAACATCCCCCATTTTACAAAATCATCAGATAAATGACATTTAATGAGCATTCTATTTCACAATTAAGTACCAATAAGCGCACTGTGGTTCTGCAGCTGTTACTAACAGCAAAATATGTGATGACTTCACTGACCGCTGTGCTGGCCGCAGCCTGCTGGGATTCTTCGGTGAGGAATGCCAACATGAGCTCAACCTTTTGCTTCTCCTCCTGGCTGATGTAGTCACTGTCTGTTGGGGGCAAAGCACAAACATGAGCTCAAGCGACTGCTAAAAAGAAACTATTAAATCACTCGTGACTCCTTGGAAAACCAGACATCATTGTTGGTTTGCCAGAAATGCGACCTCTACAGGACGCTATTGTAGGAAGACGACGTGTCAGTGACTTTAACGACTAGATGCTTCTTAAACAAAGATTATTGGTAAAAATTTGGTGTTGCGATCACAGAAATGATCACAAGACGGAAAGGTGTTTGATGTAGCTTGTGGTTCTTGTGCATATACCTGTCAACATTTCAATTTCAGAATATGGGAGATTCCACAGAAAGAGGGATTTTCAATGTCATCACAAACCACTGTAACCAAAAAAATTATAATTATAATTCATGGCCTAGACAGGACTCACACCTACGTCATTTATTGCCGGATAAATAAAGGCTATTCTATTCTATCCTACCATAAAAGATGCTGATTGTTCACTATCAGGTATGTCTGAAATCTGGACCAAATACAAAGAAAATGGGAAGGTTGTAAAAGGCAAGCATACTGGTAGAACAAGGAAAACATCAAAGGGTCAAGACCGAAAACTTAAAGGAATTTGTCCTGAAAACAGAAAATGCATAGCAAAACAAATAAAGAACAAATTGGCGGGAACTGCAGTCGCCACCTGTGACTGATCTGTAAGAAAGCTCCTCAAGGAAATGGGATTTAAATTCAGAAAAAAAGCTCAACAAAAGCAGTCAATGACCGCTAACAAAAAAAAAACAATGTTACAAAGGGCTAAAGAAAAGCAATTGTGGACTATCGATGACTGAATGGAAGTCCTATTCAGTTATGAATCTTTAATCTGCAATAGGCAAAGTGATGCTGCTGCAACTTTTGTTTGGTTGCTTTCAAATGAGATTTATGAAGACGACTGCCTGAAGAAAACATGCATTTTCATGATATGGAGATGTATGTCAAGTAATGGCACGGGACATGGCTGTCTTTACATCTTCAATACATACACAAGTTTACATTGATATTTTGGACACTTTTCCTATTTCATCAATCTAAAGGATGTTTGGGGATGATGGACATCATTTTTACAGGTCATTCATTATGTCCATACCTCAGAAACTGCAATATGTTATAAAAGCAAGAGGTGGTGAAACAAAATACTTAGTGGTGTGTTCTAGTGTTTTTGTGTTTGTTTTTCATGATTCCTTAACTGTTTGCTCAGAATTGAGTGACTCTGTAATTTTTTTACTTTGCTTGATCTAAAATAAAACAGTTACAATTTATTTTTGATTCTGGATTTATTCTAGTGTTTCTGGGGGGGGTCTGTCTGCGGTCACCTCCTAGGTTTCTCACTGTATCCCAGTGGGTGGAGTTTTTTCTTGCCCTGATGTGGGATCTGAGCCGAGGATGTCATTGTGGCTTGTGCAGCCCTTTGAGACACTCGTGATTTAGGGCTATATAAATGAACTTTGATTGAATGTCTGCTGTCATTAGGACCCTGACTGCTAGACTGTTTATAGAGTCTCATTTAGATACAGAATGACTCGTAATCCTCGCAAAGAAACAGGGTGGAGGGCGGAGGGACAAAGCGTCTTTTTGTGTAGTGCTTGCCAGTTTCGGGTCCTAAATAGCTGTCAAAGTTTACCAACTTGTCGGAGTACCTACTCACACTTCTGTCCAGGTGAGATGCATGATTTACGACCTACAACAAATAGGGAGCAAGGAAGTGAGGAAGTAGCAGGCCACTCGATGATATAAGCATAGGGACACATGGGAGTGATCACGGCGCCGCTATAAATAGTTTGTCTATGTTAGCGCTTACAATAACAATATCACTATCCATCCATCCATCCATCCTTTTTGGATAGTTATTCATTGGGTTTTATGGGCGAAATAGTGGTGCTCCCATTGGCTCCGCTGTAAGCAGACTTTAATTTACGTTTATTATAGAGTGCATTAGAAAAAAATCTATCCGTCATGTCTTTCATAATAATTGTGAACAGTAGGCAAAATACCAAAAAAAGCTTAGTTCTCCATTAAGCAGTTACTAAAGTTACAATCTGCCAGCAGGAGGCGCTCATACCTGACGCCAGACGTGTGATGAGTGTTGATGTTTATTATCGATGAAAGAAAGTAAAAGAAAAAGTGTGTGTCACTCACATGCGTGCAGAGAGAAGTGTTTACGATCCAACGGACCAACGGCTCCAGGTGCTGAGGGAAGGGGCGGAGCCACAGAGGACGCCAGGGAGCTCACAACCGCACGGGCGGTAGTGGTGGGCGGTGCCGCTGAGCCGCACGAGTCTCCTCCATCTCCTAGAAGGTGCTGGATGGAGTGGAGCTGGAAACAGGGGTCTGACAGCAAGACGGACGCCGCCCGGCACGTCCTGTAGAAGGACAAACAAACAACATAAAAAAACGTGACACATTCATTCGGTACATTTTCAAGCCTCATCCATGTGACTTTATCAGCGCTCTACTTCCTGTGAGCGATCATGTGACAACATGATTTGTTTTCCATGCATTGCTTCCTGACCTATTGTTTCCAGCGGCAATGACACTCCCCGGGGGACGACGTCTGTCTTTATATATTTAATGCAACAAAAAACAACTGATACAAACACTGACATGAATGCAGGAAGTAAAAGGGAGTATAAGGTCAGTCAGGGATTTAGGAGCTCATCAATGAAGTGGCATTTATCCTTCCGCTGGCGGCGAAAAGATGCTGAGTCATGGTCGGTTTCTGTTGGATTTTATGGTAACATCTTAGTCTTGTGCCTTTGCTGGAGCATCATCGTTTGGATCTTGTCTACTACACCTGGTCTCGTTAGCCGCTCAGTTGCCTCCTTTTCCAGTTCTTTCTTATCCTGTGATTTGTCTGTATTTAGCATCCAGGAGACAATACTGTGAAAGTGTGTTGTTTTGGAAGCCAGTTAATAACAGATTTGGGTATCATTTACATATCTATTTTCGTTGCTAAATCTGTACTTTTGAAAGAGTCCGTTTGCTAAAATGGTTAAACAGGTGCTGACACCAATTAAAACAAGTGAACCCTCTTGTCAGTAATCCACTCTTTTTGTCTCTGTGGCTGGAGGTGGGCCATTAGTATACACACACAAAGAAGGGCAGTCTCATAGCTATACAAAAATGGGAAAAATCATAGATACTCCGATGCATTACGATTAAAACATGGGCAATTCATGAATATCCAAGTGTCGATTATTTGCGCATGTTAAATGGAGTAATATAGACTGCTCAAATTTGCGGCAATAATGCTAATGTTCTCTAAACGTTACTTCTAAATTAGGTTCTAACTTTTTTTTTTTTTTTAACTTTTTATTCGACTCCTCTTACCGTATTACTTTTGCACTATCATTCAGTATTTATGTTCTTAGTTATTTTTTTACTCAACGCTTTTTAAACTGTAAAGCACTTTGGTTCATTTTAAAAATTGTTATAAATGTGCCATATAAATAAAGTTTCCCTGCCTTGCCTATGGGTGAACCATTAACTAACATTCTTTTAACGTTATTTGTTGGCTGGGTTAGCACAAACACATATGGGGGAGGAAAAGAAGAGGACAAGCTACGCCAGCTAAGGTGCTAAAATATCTTAAACGTGAAGTAGTGAAACAAGACAAGAATAAATGCTTTGTACACTGAACAGAAAGCTAATAAAACTGCGTTACAGAAGAGAGTAATCCAGCAAGGAAGAGGAAATTAGCAGGTAGGTAAATCAGTAGCGACAATAATATCCACACAGTGCATCCACTGGCAAGCTTCTGGTTGAATGCTTGACGGTAGGGGATGGTGTTCCTCACTCTTTCTCCTCTGCAAACATATTGCGAGGTATTGTGGCCAAACAGCTCAATTTTTGATTCATCCGACCACAGAACTTTCCTCCAGAAGGTCTTATCTTTGTCCATGTGATGTCAGATGAAACAAAAATTGAACTGTTTGGCCACGATACCGAGCAAAATTTTTGGATGAGAAAAGGTGAGGCCTTTGATCCCAGGAACACCATGCCTGGCAGCGCTGGCGGCGGCGATGACCAAGAAGAACGCGGAGTTGGAATATAATTACAACACCTTATGTACATATTTATATACATATTTATATAATATTTACATATTTATATAATATGTAACTACAAGCTCCATTCACAGACAGAGTCCCATTGCTTTTATGAGCGGTCGAGCGAGTCAAAAGCCGAAAGAAAAAATATATATTTTTAATTTTTGTATTTTTTTTTTTTGTCGCGGCCGTAATTCTTTCGTGGCGAGCCGCCACAAATGGATGAATGTGTGGGAAACCCTGTATACACACATACATATATATATATATATATATATATATATATATATCCATCCATCCATCCATCCGTTTTCTACCGCTTATTCCCTTTTGGGGTCGCGGGGGCCGCTGGCGCCTATCTCAGCTACAATCGGGCGGAAGGCGGCGTACACCCTGGACATGTCGCCACCTCATCGCAGGGCCAACACAGACAGACGGACAACATTCACACACTAGGGCCAATTTAGTGTTGCCAATCAACCTATCCCCAGGTGCATGTCTTTGGAAGTGGGAGGAAGCCGGAGTACCCGGAGGGAACCCACACATTCACAGGGAGAACATGCAAACTCCACACAGAAGGATCCCGAGTATATGTATATATATATATATATATATAAGCGCTTTGACACTACTTCCACATTTACCCATTCACACACTGATGGAGGGAGCTGCCATGCAAGGCGCTAACAGGCACCCATCAGGAGCAAGGGTGAAGTGTCTTGCTCAGGACACAACGGACGTGACGAGGTTGGTACTAGGTGGGGATTGAACCAGGGACCCTCGGGTTGCATGCCGTCCCATACACATTATATAAATATAAATATATATATACACACACACAAAAATAAATAAATGATAAATGGGTTGTACTTGTATAGCGCTTTTCTACCTTCGAGGTACTCAAAGCGCTTTGACACTACTTCCACATTTACCCATTCACACACACATTCACACACTGATGGAGGGAGCTGTCATGCAAGGTGCCAACCAGCACCCATCAGGAGCAAGGGTGAAGTGTCTTGCTCAGGACACAACGGACATGACGAAGTTGGTAGTAGGTGGGATTTAAACCAGGGACCCTCGGGTTGCGCACGGCCACTCTCCCACTGCGCCACGCCGTATATACATATATACAGCGCCACCTGCGCCTCCAAAGGGAATAAGCGGTAGAAAATGGATAGATGGATATTATATATACATATATATATATATATATATATATATATATATATATATATATTATATACACACACACACATATGGATAGATGGATATTATATATATATATATATATATATTTGTGTATATATGCATGTATGTATATATTTTGTCATGATCTGTTATCTGGGTCATGGCGAGATTTATGTTTTGTAGCTTGTGTCCTATGTTTTATAGTCTGTTTCCTGGCTGCACCCTCTTTCCTTTCCTTTACGGTTTGTTTCCATGGGCACTAATGCGTCACACCTGCCTTTGTTTAGTAATTACTGTTCCCACCAGGTGTTTTGGTTAATCACTCTTCTCTATAGTTTTCTGTCACCCAGTACAAGTGGCTGGATAAATGCTCGCTTTTGCGAGATTTACATTTTTTCTTGTTTTTCACAAGGCACTAGTGTTTTCCCCTGCTTCTAGAATTCCTAGCTTTTCACCCTTGGTGACAATTAGATTTTTTCTCCACACTTCGTTAACGTCTCAGTTTTTGTACTTTTTGTCCTGCCTTACATAATTAAAGGCTCAATCCTACCTGCACGCTGCTCCTGCTTGTCTTTCTGCATTGGAGGGAACAGGACCATCCCAGCCATGCGTTCCCAATTTAACATATATGTATGTATACATATGTATATATATATATATATATATATGTGTATACATGTATATAGAAATATATATTCATGTTTGTGTGTATATATGTATATGTGTGGATATATGTTTGTGTATTTATAAATACATATTTATGTATATACAGTATACGCCAAAAGTTGGGACACACCTTCTCATTCAATGCGTTTTCTTTATTTTCATGTCTATTTACATTGCCAATAGTCCCTGAAGGCATCAAAACAATGAATGAACAAATGTGGAGTAATGTACTTAACAAAAAAAGGTGAAATAACTGAAAACATGTTTTATATTCTATTTTTTTCAAAATAAAGAAAAGAAGAGAAGAAGGTGTGTCCAAACTTTTGGCCTGTACTGTATGTGTATACGCACGCACACGCACACATCGTATATATCAAAAATCTGCTTAAAATGCAACCAATGGGAGTTGCTGTATTCTGCCTATAAAGCGCTGTAAAAAACATCCAAACACCTCCATTAAGGTTTCATATACATGGTATGAGTGTATATGTAATGTAGTAACAGGCACATTCATAAGAACATGTCATATTTACACATTTCAATCATTTTTAGCGTACACTGCACAATAATTAAAAAAAACACAGTGTTCGCTTTTTCCTTCAACAACATCACTGATTACTTATTGCCCACTGCACACTACATGAGAACCAACACACATAATAAACATCACTTAATGTACAATGTCTGCTGTCCTTAGGATGTGGACTGCGAGGATGTTAGTATTTTCCCATTTAGGTGAAGAACATTCATAATCCTCGAGAAGAAAAAAGGGGGGTAGAACCAAGTCTTTATGTATTTCTCGCCATTTCTGGATATACATTGGATGCCAACTCGCCAGATTATGTCTACATCTTTCTACTCTTGAGGCGAGAGGCATTATTTATGAGCTACAATAAACTTTTGCAAGCTCAGAGGCGTGAAAGCAGCCGCTGATGTCAATACACACCACAAATTGTTAGCTCCCTCTGACCACGGTGCCGCTTTGTCTGCAATCGCGCTTATACTAACAATATCACTAATAGTTGGTTAATATTGAAGTCACAAAATCTAAATGGAGTATTGTTGGCGCTTTTGGATGTTTTTTTGTTAGAGAGATTGATGGGAGAAATAATGGACCTCCCAGTGACTCTGTTATAAGCAGACTTTTGTGTTTATTTACAAGTTAGAATGTATTAGGGGAAAAAACAACTTCCATTGTCATGTTTTTCATGATTATGAAATATTGTGGGGAAAAAAAGTGCAGTTCTCTTTTTGGTGCATACGTTCCACTGTTGATACACAAGTGTGTTTGATACTGTAGTGAATTCTACATGCAATAATAATTAGTGTCGTTGTGATGCAAGTCTTGAGAAAAATGAAGGTAGCATAACACTTGCTTGTGTTGTATTGTTGATATTCACGGGAGTGTGATGCGGAAGTGTTGTGTTGCTGGTATTAAGAGCGACTGAGTTATATGGTTTGTATTAATTTAGGCAGAAACCTATGGCATTTGAACTTTATTGATGTTCAGAAAAGATGCCACCGTCCCCATGGTTACACAACTCAGCTTCACTTCACCATAAAGACGTTTGTATCTTAAAAAATATATCCAAACTGTACATGAAGTGGTAAGTCAAGCTACTTGTGTGTGTGTGTCGATTCAACCTTGCAGCAAACTGTGCCAAACCTACAAGAGGAGGAGTAGAAGACACAGAGAGGAAAAAGCAGACACGGAAGGAAGGAGAGCTCAGAGAGAGAGGAAGAGGCGGAGGAGCACGGGGAGGAGCTGAGTGCAAGCACACATCTGGAAGCATCCTGCTGCTCCAATGTGTTTGTGTGGAGCGTTGGCAGCAGCAGCGACAGCAGGAGAGTGTGGCCGCTGACGTCCTGGAACATGGACATTTCCCAAACACAAACATGCTCCCAGCAAAAGGAGGCAGACGCACAGGGACGAGCGGCACTGTTGGCATAGACCACTTAGGCTGGAAGATGACAGCAACGCACGACTAAAGTGAGTGAGACATTTTTTTTAGTGGCTCTCAACTATTTACTACATCTATAAGTGTCACGGCTATCGTCACTCTTTCACTAAACGCCGCTTTCTGCCGTCTACATCAGCGGGCTCCGTTCTGAGCGGTCCAGATGGCTGCAGCGCTGCCAGCAGGATGTTAACAGCAAGTTCTACATGAGCTGACAGCACGCTCAGACGCTGAGTTGAGTATTTGTGGTGTCGAGAAGCATTAAGGACTGGGAGAGGATTTAAGCTTGCACCCTGGCGGAACCAGCGCATGGCTCATGTGGGTCGGGTCTGGTGCCAGAAAAAAGTGAAGTATGCCCTGTTTGTTTTAGAGTTGAAGAACGTGGAAATGAGTGTGCAGTGACAGGAAACGGACCTGTGGTCCTGGCGGCATCATGTCAGCTCATCTGACAACATCGTGGAGGTCTTTCCTGGTTCTGTTTGGGTGTCTCCAGCAGGTCTTGTCCATTCAGACCAGCATCTGCCAGTTGGGGAACAACTCCTCCCATGCAGGCAGATGCCTATGTGCAGCTGATATTCTGAGCTGCACCGGGCTGGGTCTGGAGGAAATCCCAGTAGATATGCCCGGTTTTGTCGTCACTTTGGACCTAAGCCATAACCGCTTGCTTCAGCTAAGACAGGGTAGCTTTGAAGGGCTGTATCGTCTGCAGACATTACGCTTGACGCACAACCAGCTGACAACTGTCCAGCCAGGCACATTTGATAACTCCTCTGGAGTCCTACTGCGACACCTAGACCTATCGTCCAATAAGCTGCAGGCACTGGAGTTTCACTACTTTCAGGACCTTCCAGGACTGGAGGAGCTGCTGCTCTTCAACAACCAGATGCTTCGGGTAGAGAGCGGCGCGCTGGCAGGACTGGGCAGCCTCCGCAGGGTCTACCTCAGCCACAACCAACTCACAGACTTCCCTTTCTTCTCCATCCAGGATCACAGGCACCCTCACCTGGCCATACTGGACCTGTCCTCAAACCACCTGCACATGCTACCCTTGGAGAACATATCGAGCCTCCCCAGCAGGCTCCAGCAAGGACTCTACCTTCACAGTAACCAGCTAGTGTGCGACTGTGCCACGTACGGAATGTTCCGTCTCTGGGAGGAGAGAGGCTTCGCGTCCGTGACAGACTTCCGAAAGGATCACATTTGCCAGGTTAACGGGATGCATCAAGGCACAGTGCGCTTCTTCCAGTATGACGGCTATTTCCAACGGTGCAACTTGACAGCACCACTCAGGGAACAGCAGAGCAGTGTCGCTGTATGCGCAGGGAAAGCGGCGCTGCTCCACTGCTCCCCCAACCTGACTGGAAAAAGTATCACATTCTTCTGGGTTACTCCTAATCAGGAGTATGTGGCGCCGCCGGGCAAAAAAGGCTCAATGAAGATGTTTGCAAATGGCAGCCTGGAGATAATGGCGACCCGAGCGGAGGACTCTGGGATCTATTGGTGCATGGCTTCGGAAACAGACCATCGGCGCAATCGGACGCATGAAGTCAATGTGACAGTGATGTCGCATGATTCCTGTGAGCCTCACGACTCTTTTAACACCGGATTCACCACTTTGCTGGGCTGCGTGGTCAGCCTGATTCTGGTGCTCATGTACCTATACATGACACCTTGCCGATGTTCCCCCTGCAACAAGGCGGCACAACCCGCCACCTCAAACGTGGCCGGGCCAGAGAGCGCCCAGTCCTCCATCCTGAGTCCCACCCCGCCCGCTACCACTGAGGGCCCGGGCCGCAAGGTGAGTACCAACAAACATGTGGTGTTTCTGGAGCCAATCAAAGAGCAGAAAAATGGCAGGCTCAGGGTGGGGGTGGGGGAAGGACATGTGGGGCCGGGTTTGCTTCTCGAACCTGAGCAACACCCAAAGCCAGACACGCCGCTTATGCTGCCATAACCACCTGACTCACAATGAAATACACCCCTATCCTTGCAATGCCGCCAACCCCCCCTGCACCCTTCCCCCCAGACACCTCCACCATCACGACCTCTGTGTCACCTGAACACAAGCAGCACCCTTGCTTTGCCTTTTGACTGTTTATCCAGCCAAGACCCATTGCACTGTGACGGGATGCAACACCAAAGATGGCCACACAAAGAAGTCAGGGTGGGGGGACACGGACCTTTAAACCTTTACAACCAGCGTGTACCTTTAAGAAACATTGCTGCTGATACTTTCCACACACAGACAACGTGTCACCACATTAAATGTTGTAGAGTAGAGGAGCTTTTAGTAAAAATAGAAGCTCCTGAAGGCTCAGCTTTGATTGTCAAAAGCAACTTGCATCACCGGAGGAGCACAAGTGGGACATAAATAAATGAAGAAGAGTTTTTGTCTGTTTAGATGGTTTTCACTGTACTCACTGCATCTTTCCTGCACTACCTCCACTTCCTGTCTGTCTGTCTTTGTGTCCTAATAAAGTGCTGTGGATGTCCCTTCACTTGTTATTTTAGTAGGAGAGCACGCTTGACAATAACAACAAAGACCATATTTCACATTATCACAAATATGAGTATGACGATATTTGGCTATCACAGTATTTCACCATAAGATACTATTAACTGATATCGCCACGTTATTGTTTTATTGCTATAAATTCTATTTTATCGTTCTTCCTTCGTGAATTGAGTCACTGTTGTGAGATGATGTCCCAAAAATGCCTTTCCTTACTCCTATGCTTTACTGAAAACCTCCACAGGGCTCTGAGGTAAAGAATACTCTAAGTAGTTTTATTCCACAGCTCTTTTATTTTACTTACAGGAATATTCTAAAGTATGTTTTTCTGAGAAGCAAATAACTAATCCTACATCAGCGCTCATCTGTGATGTGAGACGCCTTCTCTTAAAGAGACCAGTAAAATAAACATGGGAAAAGTCTATATTGTCATTTAATTTTAATTACTCACTAAAGTGTTATGTATGTATTTATTCACCATGCCAGAGAATATTTTTTGTCCAACATATCCCCTTTCACGTCATCAAGGGGGCACTCCTCCCGCAAGTGACTGGTTAAAATCCCGTTTACAGTTTAGTTATTGTTTTTGTACTATTACTGTTTGCACACCAGCCAATTTGTGCTGCAAATGATAAACAATTTTATTGTGTCACTCCGACTGCACATCGCAAAAATCGAGATATTACTGATATGGCGAGCCATGTATTCCATTTTGTATCTTTAGATTCCCAGGCCTAATCACGACTGCCATGTCCAGGAAACTCCCATACACAAAATAACTCAAAAATAGGTATGTGCCAATCAGGGTCAGCCAATTTGAGGGAAAAAGTACATGGTCACCAATTGCCAATATTGCCATTCTTAAACGGCTGAAATTGTGACTATTTTTAGTCCCCCAGCTGTCAAGCTGCTAGCAGCTAATTATGTCTCTCCATACAGTGTGGAGTTGCTCCTGTAAGCTATCAAATATCACTTCAATTACACCACATCCTTAGTATCATTATCACAGGATGAGGGTAAATCTGTTACACACAGAGAGCAAAGCTAGGAGTAGACATGCTAAAAGCTAAGATACTAGCTAAGCTAGCTTAAACAACACAAATAAATACAGTAAGTGCTTGGTAAATGTTAAGAAGTGTAGCTGGAACCATGTAAGCAGCCAATAAAGCAGCTAATAACAAAAAACAACTATTGGTAGGTCAGCTTTGTCTCAGCCAATACATGACACATAAAAGACGGCAGATCGATCCATACATTGGTGGTTTCTATACCAAGTGCATTATCAATATATGATCAATACTGATACCGATTTTTAATATCCTCAAAATATTTTGTTGTATTATTTGTTTTGTTTTTGTTCATTTTAACAAACAAAGAATAATGCCTGGACACAGGAGGACCTTTGAGGGTAAAAAATAATTTAAAAAAAGTAGAAGAGGCTCCAGCAACCGACTCCGAGAGAGACCAGCAGTAGAAAACGGATAGATGGATAGAAGTTTTGGATTTTGTTTAGTTATTGTGTACTATTGACTTTGTTTTGCTCTAACAATTGTATGTAATTAAAAAAAAAAAAAGAGGAACAAGTCTAAATATTGTGTTGATATTGTTGAACGGTCAGTTGAACTCAACATAATTTAAAAAAAAAACGTTGACAATTAATAAATATTATCGGCGTCTGTATTGGTATCAGCTGATCCCACTCATGGATGATGATATCGGAATCAGCAACATAAAACCCTTATCTGTACTGTAAAGTTCCAATTCTAATGACAATAAAGGAAGTCTAAGTCTGATCAGAACACACCAACTATTTTAATAAATTATAAATATTATAATAATTTGTATGCTGATGTCATCTGATGTCATATGTAATAAATAATAATAATAATGGATTAGATTTTATATACTCAAAGCGCTCACAGTATCATACAAAGACATTTAAAGGGTTAATGTGATATCGTCACGGAGCCTAAAAACCTTTTTATTCTCCATCAGCCAGACGCTGTTCGCTAAAATCCATCTCATCAAATATTCACCAGTTAGGAGAGTAAATATGAGTACACACAGTCACTACACTTTTTCAAGACGTCAAGACATGTGACGTGCTGCAGCTTGAAGTCTGATCACATGATCGCATGCACGTCTCTGTTCACCAACACCCAAAGTGTCCATCAGCTTTCCAGGAAGACACACTATTAATAGAAGTTGCTGCGTGTGCTCGACGCCATCATGTCCTCAGCAGTAACATAAGTAGGCAAAATGGTGAGTATGCAGCCATGGACAATAAATATACCGTATGCACTTGGCACTTAGTGCCTGAGTGAGCAATTCTTGACAGTGTAGTGCTGTCCCAGATTCATTACGGTATTGGCACACTTCAAGGAAATGGTGTTCCTCTCAACCCACCCCAAATGGTGAGTTAGCAGAGATCCACCCCAACCAGCATCAATCATTGCCATCTTGGGAGGGGTGAGCTCAAGTGGTTGCAATTAAAAAATTAGAGAACAAAAATGTGATTGCCTTTTTTGTATGAGTGCAATGACCGGAATGGCTTTGGGACAGCACTACACTGTAAAAACTAGCATTGTCAGGAACTAAGTATACAGTGTATTTAGGATACATACTGAAGTGTCTAGTACAAGGCCAATTATAAATCCATAATCCTTGCCACCATGGCGGAAAATTAAAAAAAAAATTTCTCCAAATATCGTCCCTAAGGGAGGAGGAATAGCTAAATATGCAACACTACAAACTGTAGGAAGATATGGTAGCCACAAGCTACAAGTTGAGGGTAAACAAAGTGGCCAAATTGATATGAATATCAAAAGTAACGATTTAATTTAGTATAGTATTAAGTCACCACCCCAGTGGTTGGATTAATATTTTTTTATTGTTTAAAAAATATTTTGGTTTTTATATTTTACCCATCCATCCATTTTCTACCGCTTGTCCCTCTCGTGTCGCTGGGGTGGCTGGAGCCTATCCCAGCTGCATTTGGGCAGAAGGCGGCATACATCCTGGACAAGTCGCCACCTCATCACAGGGCCAACACAGATAAACAGACAACTATCACACACTAGCCACAATTTACTATTGCCAATCAACCTATCATTTAATGTAATTGATATTGTTACACTGTCATCCTGGGTTTTTTGTCAGATTATAATTGTGATCAAAAATGTAATTATTCAATGATCTTGGAAATTTCAAGTATCAGTACCAGCATTGGTATGATCAATACTGACCCTGTAACTAATTGGTATTGGATCGATACCCAAAGTTATAATATCACCCGAAACTAATGTAAAATATCCGAACAGAATAATAAATGTTCATTACAATTTAACAGGAGTGTAGGCAGAACCATGTTACACCATAAATAAACCAGATTATAACAGTCAATCAATCAATCAATCAATCAATGTTTATTTATATATCTCTAAATCACAAGTGTCTCAAAGGGCTGAACAAGCCACAACGACATCCTCGGTTCAGAGCCCACAAAAGGGCAACCCAGTGGGACGTCAATGTGAATGACTATGAGAAACCTTGGAGAGGACAGCAGACACCTCCCTTTAGGGGAGACCGGATGCAATGGACGTTGAGTGCGTCTAACATAATATTGTGAAAGTCCAGTCCATAGTAAACAGTAAATTAACAAGTAAATTAATAATAGTATTGAGAAAGTAATACTACCGGAATTAATTTAATATGTCACTGTGTATGTCAGCAGCCAAATTACGGCTCTTTGTAACCTGTTTTGAAACGATTCTATTATAGTTTATATATACCATGGGTGTCAAAATTGGCCCGCCATGTAATTTAATTTGGCCCTTGAGGCAATATCAAATTAACATTAGAGCTGGTCCGCCGGTATTATACAGCGGCGGGGCCGCCGTAACACCGCATTCACCGCTAATACACTTGCCAACCCTCCCGATTTTCAGTGCCCCTCTTAAAAGTCTCCCGGGCCAACCATCCCCCCGAATTTCTCCGGATTTCCACCAGGACATCATTATTGAGGGCGTGCCCTAAAGGTACTGCCTTTAGGGTACTCTACAACTTGTTGTCACGTCCACTTTTCCTCCATACAAACAGCGTTCCGGCCCAGCCACGGCTTATACACACATACAGTAAGTAGGGACGGCCTGGCGCAGTGGTAGAGTGGCCGTGTGCAACCAGAGGGTCCCTGGTTCAATCCCCACCTAGTACCAACCTCGTCACGTCCGTTGTGTCCTGAGCAAGACACTTCACCCTTGCTCCTGATGGGTGCTGGTTAGCGCCTTGCATGGCAGCTCCCTCCGTCAGTGTGTGAATGTGTGTGTGAATGGGTAAATGTGGAAGTAGTATCAAAGCGCTTTGAGTACCTTGAAGGTAGAAAAGCACTATACAAGAACAACCCATTTATTTATAAGTGAATGCAAGGCATAATGGGTCAACAGCCGTATAAACAACTTTAACCCTGTTACAAATATGCGCCACACTGTGAACCCACACCAAACAAGAATGGCAAACACATTTCCGCACCACAACACAACATAAACAAATACCCAGAATCCCTTGCAGCACTACCTCTTCCGGGACGCTACCCAACCCCGCCCACCTGGGCCCCGACATTAATGAATTAGCATCCCAGAAAAGATGCCAGGCATCAGGCTTGGGTACATCAGATTAGATCAGTGTGTCACAAACTGAGCAGTAAAAAGGCCCGAATGGTTGATTTATTCATTGTTATTTTTTTTCAAATTTACTAGCCTGTGGAAAAAGTTAATGTTGATATTTACATCAGAAGGCTGCGAATAGAAGAGAGGCATTACATTTTTTTTATTCAAATTGTATTTATTTTGCATGTCACTATAGAGTTGTATAAGCCTTGCTTGTTCAATATTCAATGCAAAACTCGTTTGGGTCCCTATTAAAAGGTTAATTTGTTCAACCTTGGTCTGCGGCTTTGTTCAGTTTTTAATTTTGGCCCGCTCTGTATTTGAGTTTGACACCTCTGATATATACCAATAATAATATTGTGATATACATTGTTATCGCAGGAGGCTACAATATATTTCGATATAGATTTTAGGCTATATTGGCGTACCCTAGATCTGACCCAAACATAAGGTATTTGCTAGCATTATTTTTAGCTCCACTTCGACATAACTTAGTTTTTCCAACCACAGGAATGAAGAAAGTGAGTGTCAAAGACAGTGCCAAGAATAATAATGAACGATATTCATTGAACCACACAAAGGAATCAAAAACATGACGGACCGTGTAACCGACTTGGTGAAGCAGTTGGAGCGTAGCACTTGCTAGTCTGCACCATACTGAAGCAAAATGAGTCCAACACTAGCCCTGAATGTTAAAATATATGAACGGCAGAAATGTGACCATGAAAATATGGTGAAACTCATGATGATGTGTTTGAGAAGCAGTTCGAAAGAGATATTGTAGAATTCCATTTTGCATGATACATTTTGTATCATTACATTAGAAAACTACTTTAATTGTTTGTACAACATTCTATTGCATTGTTTTTGTATTTTTTCTTTTTAAACTGATTTCAATTTATTTCAATGGGCGACATTGATGTGAGGTACAAGTGTTTTGAGTTAAAAGCTCTGTCATGAGAACAAATAAGCTCTTAAGTTGAGGTACTACTACACATTAGCACTTAACTACACAACAAACACACACCCATCCAGCCAGTTTCAATCAAACATGGGGGTGCTCATGGCTGCTGTCCATCAATGAAAGAGAAACCCTTCATCTGATGTCAAACAAAAGCACATTCATCTAACTGCTATCAATCAAACATGGATGCCCTTCTGCAGTTCACTTTTCTTTATGTCAACGTCAGTCTTGATGTCTTCATCCTTTTAGAGAGCATAACCTGCTGTGATGCCTTTCAGGTTCATGGGCATGACCTCTACATGGTCTGCATGCCACACCACTCATCCGCCATCAATGCGAGTTCTTTCTCTTCATTCTGACTCTTGGCGTCCTCCGCCCACCCTTCGCTCTGCTCCCCTGTTTCCAAGGAAACAGGACACAGTGGGACAAGACAGGAAATGTGCTTCATGGCCACAACAACATAAGTGACAAGTCACATGACCATCACATGCTCATCATCCCATTCTAGAGACATCAACCACAACTACAGTGAGTTCATGTGGAGGCGGGGGCCAAAGAAGTGTATGCCAGAATCAATATTGATTAAATATATTTGATCTTACTGATCATTAAGTATGTACTCACACATTTAGCATGTCGTCACATCATATGACAAAAAAGCTTATGCTTTGTTTACTGTGTCCGTCGCCTTTTATTATTTGCATGCACACTAACAGCAGAAGCCATTTAATGCTTTGCTGTTGTGATTTATAGCAGCCACTCTTCCCTGTGCATGTGTGATATATGGTGACAGGCTAGGTGCTGAGTCAGTATTGGCTGATGGCGTTTTCCCAAAAAAACTCTTGTGGACCATTAAAGGTCGGCTGACAGCGAAAGTGACACCTGAGGGATGAAACATCCAGCAGCAACACAAGCCTTCGACTATTTAAAGTGTTAGTAGCTCGATAAGTTGTATTAATCAATAAAGTATCCGTTTCTGAATCGACTTTGGTATCAAAACTGAAGGGTAAGAATAGAACTAACACTTGTATTGCATTTACTATGGTATACCATCCTGTTCTTGGTGCTCTATTTGGTGACCAGGTGAAGGAGAAGCCTTTCGGACGCACTGAGATCAGGCTACATCCTGAAAAAGGATCCTCCCCATTGAGCGGGCTGAGCAGCCACGGCACAAAGCAATAACGAGATAGATAAAGCAATAAAGATCCCAGCAGGCTGAGCTCATGTCGGCCAATGACAACAAGAGGCTCTCAGCGCTGCTAAGCTAATTAGCGAGGCCCACAATCCAATCTGGACTGACTGCTAGCGGCTCCTCTTGTCTTCCAGCCCTCTAGTAATGGACAATAATTAGCACCATTGATTTTCACGCTGGGCTACGCGGGGGTGCGATGTGAGTGTGTGGTGGGGTCGTCGTTAATAGCTATGATGTGGACACAGACATGGGGGCGATGGACCGATGAAGCATGGCTATTAACAGTGTGTGTGTGTGTGTGTGTGAGTGTGTGTGTTTGTTTTGGATAACTGACGAGCTGTGAGATTGTTGGACTTTTAAGGATTGCTGCTCTTCTACTAAATCATACGAGAGAGATGAGGAAGAGGAGAAGGAGGAGGAGGAGGAGTCCCCCTCACTAATGGACAGAGATATGAGCAGGTGCATTAAGGCAAAAGCAAGTAGAGGGAGTGGGGATGAGTGGAGAGAAAAGGAAGCTCGCAGAGAATATTAAGGTATTAATCACCACTGAAAGACACACTGATGACTGTGCTTAAATCAGTTGAGCTAACAGGACTATTGTTGCAACATGAGAATTATAAAACTCTGGGGAACTTTGCAACATAGTCGTTTGCACACGTGACAACATTTTCATTATATAAAAATCAGTACAGACCTGCCAACTTTTGAGAAATGTTATAAGTGTTGTGATACCTTCGTTTTCATATGATTCGGTTACAGTGTCTGTTATCCTGCAGTCAAACATTGCGCGTAACAAAACAGTTTGTTTGCCCGTGTAGTATTTCATCGAATCAAGTGCCCATATTTACTGTGCTTTTTTTTTTTTCCAAAGTAAATTGCCAGCACTTTGACAAAGAAAGTGAGAAACACAATTGAATTAAAGAAAGAATTTGTAGGAAAGTACGAAGTTGATCCAATAAGAAAATTTACTTGACGGTAAGTTTTACCACAAATTATTGCCGATAAATGATATTACTTTCGGCATTATTGGGTACGTTAGTCAATACGTTAAGCACTAATCTAATAACTATTGGAAGTTACCCCTTCAAACACAAAAAACTTTTACTTCTCATTGTTTACAATTGTAATTGAAAGGTTGAGCTTTTTTAATTATCCTAAATTACTACACAAACCTAAAACTAAATTTGACTCTTTAAATTCTGTCAGCAAAAATTGTACTTCAATAAACATTGAACATCTTGAAGTGCAGTTTTTCCCCGTTGGAAAAACAAAGTTGCATGTTTTGTTTTTTATGCAGTCACCTTCCAACAAATTTGCCATACTTACTCGTTTGTCCATGTTAATGGGCTCATCTTGCTCATTGGGTTTGAAGCTGACATATTCCCACACCAAACATTTGGCATTGCAATCATTGTTTTCCTCCAAATTTCTGTTACTTTGCGGTGCTTCTCACTGGCAATTGACAAATCGCAAGGCTCTGTCCGTGCATCCTTTCTAAGCTAGTGGTTCCGCCTACGCCTGCAGAGACAAAGATTGTAAGTGGCTTACAGGAGGGTTGTGCTATACTGTAGAATAAATGGAATAAATGCACACGGGTGCTATGAGCGATACACAAGAGTGAACCTTCTTGTACCCTGATTGGGAGCATCAGACAAAGAAACAAACACACAAGGACATGGAAATGTATCGATACCAACAATGTTATCTAGTTAATTAGGGACCGAATGTCCCTTTGGGACAGAGGACCTTATTGAAATTCTAGCATTTAATTCTTTCTCTCTTTCTTTATTATTATTCCGCAGCTTTGAGCTGTAATTTGACCCCCTTAACATGCTTCAAAACTCA
Source organism: Nerophis ophidion (assembly GCF_033978795.1). NCBI lineage: Eukaryota > Metazoa > Chordata > Actinopteri > Syngnathiformes > Syngnathidae > Nerophis > Nerophis ophidion. The sequence continues at coordinate 35,367,555 of NC_084626.1, forward strand.
CCAAATTTGACACACACATCAGGACTGGCGAACATTGCGATTTAATCAAAAAACCTAACCCCAAAACTAAAAATTGCGCTCTAGCGCCCCTTAGGAAGAAAACACAGACATAACTGCCTGTAACTTCCAGTAGGAATGGCGTAGCGACATGAAACAAAAACCTTTATGTAGGTCTCACTTAGACCTAGGTTACATACACAGACATCTTTCAGCAAAAATCAACAGGAAGTTTGCAATTCCCCCTTTAAAACAAAAGTTTTGTAAAAACACTCACCTTTGCCTCTTTGAGCTGTAATTTGACCCCCTTAACATGCTTCAAAACTCACCAAACTGGACAAACACATCAAGACTGGCGGAAATTGCGATCTAATTAAAGAAACCTAACCCCAAAACTCAAAATTGCGCTTTAGCGCCCCCTAGGAATAAAACACAGACAAAACTGCTCCTAAGAAGAAAACACAGACAAAACTGCCCGTAACTTCCAGTAGGAATGTCGTATAGAGATAAAACAAAAACTTCTATGTAGGTCTCACTTTGACCTACATTTCATATGTTGACAACTCCCAGCAAATAACAGGAAGTTTGCAATTCCCCCCTCAAAACAAAAGTTTTGTAAAAAACGGTCATCTTTTTTCAAACATGATCTCCTCTTAGCGCGTTTGTCGTGTCTGCTTCAAACTAACACAGGAGAGAGATTGAACCCTTCTGATTAAAAGATGATGGAAGGATTTTTTTTATTACTGCTACGGTTTTGATTTTATCAGCCTTCAGAGAACCGCTGCGCTGAAAACCATTTCAAAGATGGCCGCCGTGCGTAGACACAGTGAGGGAGATGGGTTTTTTTCCGTACAGTCTCCTGCTGGTGCGCACGCACCAACATTCGTGAGGGAGGGGCTGTGACAGTCTATACCAAGATGGCTGCCAGGTGCCGTAGCTAAGCCGGTATGTCTTAAAGTTGTCGTTTGCCTGCATATCGTAAAAACAACCGTCCAACATTTTACAACTAATTGTAAACTTATAGGTGCCGACCATCAGGGCCGAGTTGCGATGAGAGTGTGTTGATGTTAAAATATTACACCGAGTTGGTAAGTCTATTGGTTTGCTAATAGTAGCTACTAGCCATACCCATGTATTTTCAATGGGCGGTTAGCATCGGGTTTTAATCCCGTTTCCTCCTATGTTTCTGCTCAGATTGAATTTCTTTGTATGTCGAGTCTTTATTTTGGGTACTTACATATGGTGCCTGACTGTTGTGGCGTTTTAAGGCCATCTGCACTTTAATGGCGCCGAGTTGGTAGGTCTGTTTGCTAATTGTAGCTACTACCCATGTATTTTCATTCTAACTTATATCTGTCAGTAGACACGTTATGGAAGATAAAAACTACAAAATGTATAATACTAAGTAGTTCTGACTCATATCTGTCAGTAGACACGTTATGGAAGGTAAAAACTACAACATTTATAACAAAAAGTAGTGTATAGTTCTAACTTATATCCGTCAGTAGACATGTTATGCAAGGTAAAAACTACAATATAATACAAAGTAGTGTGTTGTTCTAACTTATATCTGGGAAGCCCAGACTTCCCTCTCCTCAGCCACTTCCATATATACTCGGTCCCGTCCATCACTGCTTGCAGCTTTAATTTAATTATTCGAGAGAGATTAATTGACCCTTTTATCGGTCCAGGCCTACAAAGGTGGCATCCTTCTTGCTACCCCGCTCTTTCCTCTCTGCTCATCAATATCTTTGCCAACAAGAGTCTTCAATAAAAGGTAAAAACGATGTTACGATGTAAAATATATCCATGTCTTTTGTTATTTATGTATTTATTGCATTGTTTTCTGCATGTAAAGCTGTGATTCTTCTCTATAAAATGTGCTCTGTGTTTGAATTTGGGGTGCCTAGAATTGATTCATTGGATTCACATTGTTTGCTATTGGAAAAAAAACTTCAGTTTTCATATGATTCAGTTTTTGCCTGACCTTTTGGAAAGTACAACTACCAAAAAAAGCTGAGGCACTGTTTTAATGCAAAATGTCGACTAATCCAAACCTTCACGGCCCACGTCGGTGCGCGCTAGTCCAGGTGCAGGTGGCGTTGTCCTGGACCGCCGCCTCACTAACCGATTACAAACAAACACTGTAGAACCTATTAGCAGAACAGACTGCACGTATGCTGCTTTCTGACATTCACAAGACTCCGGGCTGTTCAGTGCACCACAAGCCCATATCTGCCTAATCAGTTTGGCGCTTAGGGCCGGATCGTTAATTTGTGTTTGTAAGTGGACATGTTTGGCGTGAAAAAAGTGCAGCAAAAATAATTAGAGTAATTAACATTAGCCCCCCTGCAGCTCGCTGCCATGGTAACAGCAATAATGGTGTGCCTGTGACTGCTTGGTGACAGACGGGATCAGAACATTCAGTCTGCTTTGCTCACACATCACCAGTGTGACAACAACTAACAGTCAATAACTATACAGATATGATATTACAGTGAAGCTTGTTAGCACACAAACAAGAACACGTAGATTCAAAAGGACAGACTCGATCATTACTCGTTGCTGCCAGAGCTGAGTCAGCGGGACGGCCACTGTGTGCAAAGTCATATTGCTGATGAATCTTCTCGTCCAGATCAATAAGTACATTACATGTGGGCAACCTGATGGGAGTCCAAAGGAGAGTCCTTGATGGACTTCGATCAGCCCAAAGTGGACCGTGCACGCCATTAATGTGTGCTCACCAAGTGCTGGGAAAGTCAAAGATAATTTGAGCGGTCCTAAGAAGATCCACAATTAACTACAATGAAACAGTAAGTTGAGACTAAAGCAAATATAAATGAATGTTAATAGGAGTAGCACTGGAGCAAGAACTTAATTTCATGCTTTTGTAATGATCTCCCCCAAAAAACTAATTTTACTTGTTTTTAGCAAGTTAAAAAATAAGTTCAATATTAGTAATTCTAATGATGAAGAAGTGCAGTATCTTCGAGATGAATTCTTCTCAATTGTCTCCATGTTCTGCTCATCACAATGCAGACACACTTATTCTTTGGAACAATTTCTAGGCACGCACTGTCCATTAACAGACACAGAGTCTTCCAATAGTATCCCATCATGCACTACACTACGCAACAATCGTCCATCTCAGCGAGCGCACTCTTCAATTCAAACCTCCACACTTCACTTTGGCTCGTCAAAGGTCCAACACAGTGGGTCCATGACATTCTCAGCAGTAATGTGCAAAGAGAAGCGATTACGTATAAAATGTATTGTCAAACATTTTTTATGAATATTTAGCAAAGAGCAGACAAGACCAGAAAAAAAAAAGAGACGGGAGGAGAGAGAGCAGCAAGTTGGCTTCACGGTCACACATAACAAGCACACACACGTTCTTCTCAAATTCGATGCCACAGAAGCGCCCAGAAAGTGTGACAAGCATACATCATGACAATACACCTCTCATGTCCCATACACATTAATGTGCCATGTGTTGCCGGAAATTATGGTCCGTGCATTACTTTTTATTCAATACAAATAATGTACCTTTGTTCATCTATGCCAGCGATGTATAGTGACAGGCAGAACAATTAAATGCTCTTCCACCAAGTATATCAGGAGGAACATAGTTAACCATGTGTTAATTAACCAGAATAAAGTTGTGGTACGCTTGGTGCTGTGTCTTAACAAATGAAGGTTAGGAAAACTGACCATGTAAAAGACTAGACCTCCTATGTTTCCCCTTATGTCTTCATTTACATACGTCATTGCTAATGTCAGCGTGCATCTCATCATGTTGAAGCCTTTATTTTTAACTAACTGAATTGTCGCCATGCTGCATGCCGTCAAAGCACTGCGCCCATGAAACGGGCAATGTGTGTGTGTGTGTGTGTGTGTGTGTTCCAGTGTCCCTACATAGCGACACAATTTTAAAGCTTCCCACATTTAATGAATGTTAATAGGAGTAGCACTGGAGCAATAACTTAATTTCATGCTTTTGTAATGATCTCCCCCAAAAAACTCATTTTACTTGTTTTTAGCAAGTTAAAAAATAAGTTCAATATTAGTAATTCTAATGATGAAGAAGTGCAGTATCTTCGAGCTGAATTCTTCTCAATTGTCTCCATGTTCTGCTCATCACAATGCAGACACACTTATTCTTTGGAACAATTTCTAGGCACGCACTGTCCATTAATGGACACAAAGTCTTCCAATAGTATCCCATCATGCACTACACTACGCAACAATCGTCCATCTCAGCGAGTGCACTCTTCAATTCAAACCTCCACACTTCACTTTGGCTCGTCAAAGGTCCAACACAGTGGGCCCATAACATTCTCAGCAGTAATGTGCAAAGAGAGGCGATTATGTATAAAATGTATTGTCAAACATTTTTTTATGAATATTTAGCAAAGAGCAGACAAGACCAGAAAAAAAAACGAGACGGGAGGAGAGAGAGCAGCAAGTTGGCTTCACGGTCACACATAACAAGCACACACACGTTCTTCTCAAATTCGATGCCACAGAAGCGCCCAGAAAGTGTGACAAGCATACATCATGACAATACACCTCTCATGTCCCATACACATTAATGTGCCATGTGTTGCCGGAAATTATGGTCCGTGCATTACTTTTTATTCAATACAAATAATGTACCTTTGTTCATCTATGCCAGCGATGTATAGTGACAAGCAGAACAATTAAATGCTCTTCCACCAAGTATATCAGGAGGAACATAGTTAACCATGTGTTAATTAACCAGAATAAAGTTGTGGTACGCTTGGTGCTGTGTCTTAACAAATGAAGGTTAGGAAAACTGACCATGTAAAAGACTAGACCTCCTATGTTTCCCCTTATGTCTTCATTTACATACGTCATTGCTAATGTCAGCGTGCATCTCATCATGTTGAAGCCTTTATTTTGAACTAACTGAATTGTCGCCATGCTGCATGCCGTCAAAGCACTGCGCCCATGAAACGGGGTGTGTGTGTGTGTGTGTGTGTGTGTGTGTGCGCGTGTGCGCCAGTGTCCCTACATAGCGACACAATTTTAAAGCTTCCAACATTTAAACGATGTTAGTATTTTTGTCACCATTCCACCTGTCAACAGATGACAGTAGAAGGACAGGCATGTTAATGAAAGCATTAACAGTTGGAGCACGTGCTCAGGGCAGACTGGATGACAGTTAGTCACAAAATTGGACAGAAATCCAATATGGACCAGTGCCTGACTTGGAGCTCCATGGGGTTGACATTTAACACATTTACACACACTTACAACAACAACCATCACAGGAGGTTTACATGCTTGAACAACACTTCAGGAGAATTATAAGAAAAAAATAAAAAATTCAAAACACATCTCACCCTTGACGGTCGCCATCCACCAGGACTCGAACTAAGATGCCTGTGACGGCCACTAGGATGGGGTAGTGATCAACGCTCTCCAAACCTGAAACACATACGCACACATTCCCTAAGCACAGCCTGATTGACAACAGACTGAGGCCATTATCTTGGCACCTGTGTGTGTGTATGTCTGTTCGTGTACCTGGCAGTCTCAAGTTGACAACACGGTCAAAAAGGTTTTTCTCAGCAGTCACTCTATTTAACACCTGGTTCAGCAGCTGGCAAACAGAAGGAGGCTTGCTTATCTAATATTATAATAAAATAAATAAAGTGGCCACAAAGGAGTATAGTCTAATTGTTTTTTCACTAAATAAACTTTGGCGTTTCAACTGCCTTACTTTGGGAATTACTGTGTCATCTGACTGACCTGAGCCAGGCGGCGCAACAGGAGCTCGGCAGACGGACGCAACCAGTCCAGAAAGATCTCTGGAACCAGAGTGACCGTCATCTCCAGGACCCTCAGAAGGCTGACGGACAGGTCGAAACAGGTCGCACACACCTTGAACGTACAACAAGTCATTGAGCACAAGCAATTCATAAGTTGTTTTTTTTCCATCTTTGTCTTAAATGCAGTCTTTACATCCAGTAGAATAGATATCAATAAATGTGCGGTAACTTGGGTTACTTTTAGCTGACGCGTGTCCACAAAGTTCCTCTCTGGACGCTCGGCTGCCTGCTGGATCTGCAAGAACAATGACAAGAAGGTAATGAGAACCCAGGTTTGTAAACCATCATTGGACCAGTAAGGGGACAACATTGTTAAAGAGACCATCACCAGGTGTGACCTCACCTCCTGGATCATGCCGATGAACTCGGAAAAAGCCCAGTTGAGCTGGTTGAGGACGCTGTTGAGGAAGGAGGCGGCCATGTCTTTGTCCGCGCTCAGCAGCTGGGCCATATGTCGCTGCAGCAGCAACGAGGGACACGGCTCTAAACCAATCAGACGGGAGAGGACAGATCACTTGAGCATATTCCCAAACTAAAGTCGGGAGGTAAGGGGGTGGATAACTGAGGAGACAAATTTGACAGCTTATGAAGACAGTTTAACAAAATCAAGTGTTGATTAAGTCTAATAGGCTGTCTATGTCCTCAGACTGTGACACACATGAGTTGGTTAGCAGGAAAACCTCCTCACCTCTTACAATGGTTTTTTTTGTACTTCTTTTGCTACGGTTTACAAAATGCTACATATGTTTTGTTTTGTCAACTTCTTATACTGCAATGTGCTTTTTTCTTATGCGAGCAATCAAAGACGCCAGTTCAAGCCCAAAGTGTTTTGAAACTAAAGCTGACTTTGATGAATGGCGGCACACAGGGCAAGTTGCTAGGGAGCAAGAGAAGGGCTCAACACTTTTGGGATCGCAAGACTGCAAAGAAGAAACTAACGAATGGATGACAGCAAAATGACTTACTTTGGAAGCTAGCAATGGACAAATCTCCTGCATTGCATGCAAACAAGAATACATGTATCACCATGCAGGACCAGGAAATGAAACAGTAAACAACAACATGCATTAACAACAATGTTAATGAATATTAACACAAGCGAATACATTGTATTTGTACAAACCGTTTCCATATGACTTGGGAAATTGTGTTAGATGTAAATATAAACGGAATACAATGATTTGCAAATCCTTTTACACCCATATTCAATTGAATGCACTACAAAGACAATATATTCATGTCGTTCAACAGTCCAGGGTCTCTGCTGTCATATTTTACGCTTCATAATGCGCCACACATTTTCGATGGGACACAGGTCTGGACTGCAGGTGGGCCAGGAAATTACCCGCAATCTTTTTTTACAAAGCCACGCTGTTGTAACACTTGTCTTGCTGAAATAAGCAGGGACATCCATTATAACGTTGCTTGGATGACAACATATGTTGCTCCAAAACCTGTACGGACCTTTCAACATTAATGGTGCCTTCACAGATGTGTAAGTTATCCATGCCTCGGGCACTAATACACCCCCATACCATCACAGATGCTGGATTTTGAACTTTGCGACTATAACAATCCAAATGGTTATTTTCCTCTTTGTTCTGGAGGACACCACGTCCTCTGTTTCCAAATATAATATGAAATGTGGACTTGTCAGACCACAGAACACCTTTCCACTTTGCATCAGTCCATCTTAGGTGAGCTCGGGCACAGCCAAGCCAGCGGCGTTTCAGGATATTGTTGATAAATGGGTTTTGCTTTGCATAGTAGAGTTTTAACTTGCACTTACAGATGTAGCGACCAACTGTAGTTACTGACAGTGGTTTTATGAAGTGTTCCTGAGCCCATGCGGTGATATCCTTGACACACTGATGTCGGTTTTTGATGCAGTACCGCCCGAGGGATCAAAAGTCTGTAATATCATTGCTTACGTGCAGTGATTTCTCCAGATGCTCTGAACTTTTTGATGATTTTACAGACCGTAGATGGTAAAATCCCTAAATTCCTTGCAATAGCTCGTTGAGAAATGTTGCTCTAAAACTGTTTTGACAGTTTGCTTACAAATTGGTGACCCTCACCCCATCCTTGTTTGTGAATTACTTAGCATTTCTTGGAAGCTGCTTTTGTACCCAATCATGGCACCCAACTGTTCCCAATTAGCCTGCACACCTGTGGAATGTTCCAAATAAGTGTTTGATGAGTATTCCCCAACTTTAGCAGTATTTATTGCCACGTTTCCCAACTTCTTTGTCACGTGTTGCTGGCATCAACTTCTAAAGTTAATGATTATTTCCCCCCCCCAAAAAAAAGTGTTTATCAGTTTGAACATCAAATATGTTGTCTTTGTAGCATATTCAACTGAATATTGGTTGAAAATGATTTGCAAATCGTTGTATTACGTTTATATTTACATCAAACACAATTTCCCAACTCATGTGGAAACGGGGTTTGTAAATCAAACACAGACACAAGCCTCGTGTCGGCCTCATTGACCTAACTACTTATGTGCTTGTGTTTCTAGCATCGTCATGACAACATTACTAATTCATCAAATCAATCACCAATTAAGGGAAGAAGGAGGCATAATGGATTTCTTTAAGGGTTATTGATCAAGAACAGCAATCGTCACCATGGCTACACAGTGAAGAACGTACTCTGGAGGCTGGGAAGATTGGCATCTTCGGGTTTGGTCTTCAGCAGGTGAGGCAGGCGAGTGTACCTGTATCCAAAACCACAGCCCTGCATGGCACACAACACACACCTTAAATTATCATCTGTGTCCTGCACCTAACATGCGATTTGGAAGGAAATCAGATGCTTACCCTCCACAGCCTGACCAGGATCCAGTTCGTCTGAGCCCAAGGTCTCTGCTCGTACGGTGCCAAAAGGTTCCTCATCATGGCGACACGTCTGAAACACACCACAAGGTGACGTCGTCAAGAAGTCACTAAACACACCCAACAACCATCTGGCCGGAACTCACTGCTCCTCGGGAATCCTCTCCACCGCCCTGAGGGATTGTGGGTAGCAGACATAGCTGGCGAGCGCCTGCATCAGAGAGTCTTTGATGTCTGCAGGAACATCGCTCATGTGAGTTAATTTCAAGGTCTATGAACCTTGGGGCAGCCTTGGTCATAAATATGTTTTAGAAGCTGACTTTACACATGCTAATATAACAACATAGAAGGGAAGCTTTTGACCAGAATGAAAGGACAGAATCATCAAGAACATGTTGTTACACTTCCTATTTACACTCCGTCACCTGTTCCAACAATGCGTGGGTCTGCAAAGTGTTTGGAGAGGATGGCTGCCAGTTGAGTCAAAGTCTCTTCGTAGCCTGCCGTAACAACGTGATGTCGTGACAAACTGTTATAGCAGTGCCACGTGCAATGTGTGACAGGTGACCAACAGGAAGCGGAGGGTGTCACCTGGTAGTTCGTCCATGCTGCAAGATGGACTGAAGTAATTCTTCAGAGCGCTGTAAGCGTTCATGGCCACATTGAGGTACAACTCCGGTGTGAAGGCGAACAATGATCCTGTGTTGTCTGCATGTTCGATGGTGCGTATACACACACACAGGAGCCAGTAGACATCCAGCATCTTCTCCTGGACGCACAACACAAGAGCAGCAGGCTACTCATCTACCATGTTCTTTAACTACACACAACTCACCTTGGAGTAGATGGTGGCGTTGATCCAGGCCAGTCTCCTGCTCAGGTGGTTCAACTTCTCAGCAAACACCTTCTGACTTTTGTGCAGCTCCTCCATGATGTCTGCTCTCTGCAAAACCACCACCACAAATTTAAAAGGGCAAACGTGGTATATTTAGTTCCTCCAGGATTTCGTTGGCTTTTTTATGTAATTGTTGCTTTTTCAAAAAACTGCGGCAAGTGCTGCAATGTTTTGAGGATTTATTTTTTCAATAACAAAGAAATAACTTATGATTTTAGGAATTTGCTAGTGTTCCTTCTAACCTCAAAAGGCACCGGATTTCAACAAAAATTGGAAACACAAATATTGTATTTATATTTTACTCTTTATAAACCACAGACTTAAAATATACTGTACTGTTTTAATTCATCCTAACTGTCAAAAGCAAAAAATATAATTATAGAGAGAAACCAACAAATGCTTCCTTATTGTCCACTTCTCTGTCACAAGTTACTGATATTTTCAATGCATGATTTATGATTGGAAAATGTTTGTCCATCTTAAAAACATTCATTTATGGTTCAACCCATTTACTCCTGCACGTTAAGCGCAACTGTTGAGAGCGATCAATAGCACTAACTCTTGCTGGTAAATGAGAGACGATAAAAAATTATCATCACACTTCAACAACTGTAAGATGTAAATGCTGCCTCTTTGCTGGGTCAGTTTTTAAAATGAAAGTATGTTCTTATTTGTTTTACCATGTAAAAATAAAGGTTAAATAAATATCTAAATATATATTACTAAGGGTTTATATAAACCACAATACCCAGAAGGCTTAGAGTCGTGGACTGAACCAGAAGGAAGTCTGAGCTACACGGCAAAGCAACTATTGTGCCATTTGGGCAAAAAAAAGATGATATATTGTTACACGTTGTTGTTCCTGCTTCGTCTATTACACGAAACCAACATAGGGTTTGCTCTTAGTAAAAATTTTATTGAATAAAATGTTTGGGTAAATTGCGGCATTGGACACTGTTCTAAGGTCGCATATAATTTGCAAGGATCGTTTGAATTTGCATGATTTCCTTGAGGGACTGCATATTTGCCCACCAAGCACACATAAGGAGCCTTACTCCGGCAGGGCATCGAGCAATCTTCTCCTCTGTATCTTTTAGTGCTGCTGCATACTCATGAACATCATCAGCGACCACCACCATCTACAAAAATACACACACACACACACACACACACACACACACAATATTGAATAATTGACATGCTACTTGGTACTGTACATTCTTACAGGAAAAAAAATGCTGCATTGGGTGTGATGCAATACAAGAGCCATAGGAACAAGATGATATAAGTCTGGGACTTAATTAAACAGTATGTTTATGACTATACTTGTCCAAATGTATTGAAAATGATATAAAGCCATTTCAGTAGACAGTTTTTCCAGGTAGGTGGATGGAAATGTATCGTTAAAGGCTTGCGCAAACAGCTAACAAGAGGTGACGTCCTGACCTCCCTCCCTTTTTCCATTCCAGTCTCACCATTTCTCATTTGAGGCAGGCAGTGTCATCACCCCCATATAAAGGGAATGTGCGTCATGGCTTCCAAGTAGGATAAGGCGAGTGGGATAAAATCTGTGCTGCTGGAGTCGTGGCGGGTTGGAATGAAAAAAAATGTGTCCAATATCAAAGAGGTCAAGAAGGCAATTTGTCTGAGAGAAGCAAGGGTGGATTAGAAGACAATGAGACAGGAAATAGGAGTAACGAACATTAACACCAGAAAAAAAAAAATCACAGTGCGCCTCTATGTCATCATGGAACCACAAAAAAAGACGACTCAAAGCGACGTCGTCACAGAACAAAGTTTCTCAAAGTGCAATTGAAAGAAACTTAGGGATTTCAACATCTACGGTCCATAATATATTCAAAAGGTTCAGATAATCTGGAGAAATCACTCCACGTAAGCGGCATGGCCGGAAACCAACATTGAATGACCGTGAACTTCGATCCCTCAGACGGCACTGTATCAAAAACCGACATCACTCTCTAAAGTTAAAGCTCTGCTATGCAAAGCAAAAGCCATTTATCAACAACATCCAGAAACGCCGCCGGCTTTTCTGGGCCCGAGATCATCTAAGATGGACTGATACAAAGTGGAAAGGTGTTCTGTGGTCTGACGAGTTCACATTTCAAATTGTTTTTGGAAATATTCGACATCGTGTCATCCGGACCAAAGGGGAAGCGAAAATGTGTGGCGCATTATGAACCGTAAAATACGACAGCGGAGACCCCAGACTGTTTAACGACTGAAGCTCTACATAAAACAAGAATGTGAAAGATTTACACTTTCAAAGCTTTAACAAATAGTTTCCTCAGTTACCAAACGTTTATTGAGTGTTGCTAAAAGGAAAGGTGATGTAACACAGTGGTGAACATGCCCTTTCCCAACTACTTTGGCACGTGTTGCAGTCATGAAATTCAAAGTTAATTATTTGCAAAAAAAATAAATAAATAAAGTTTATGAGTTTGAACATCAAATATCTTGTCTTTGTAGAGCATTCAATTGAATATGGGTTGAAAAAGATTTGCAAATCATTGTATTCCGTTTATATTTACATCTAACACAATTTCCAGACTCATATGGAAACGGGGTTTGTATATATACATATACACACAAATATATAAGTAAATATATACACATATATACATTAATATATGTACATATATATATACTTATGTACACACATATATACACACATGTATATATATATATATATATATATATATATATATATATATATATATATATATACATACATATACACACACACACATGCAGACTAATGTATGTATATACATGCACACACATATGTATATACATACACACACACATATGTAGATACATACATACACATATGTATATACACACATGTATATACATATACACACATACACATATGTATATACATATACACACATACACATATGTATATACATATACACACATGTATATACATACACTTATGTATATACATACACATGAATACACATGTTTATATACACATACACATATGTATATACATGTACACAAACACACACGTATATTATATATCAAATCAAATCAAATCAACTTTATTTATAAAGCACATTTAAAAATTACCACAGGGGTAGCCAAAGTGCTGTACAATGGACAGGTTAAAATATGATATGAGGACTGAGCAAACAACACAACACAAACAGAACATGATAAAAAATAAATAACATAAAAACAGGTTCACAGCAGGTGTATAATGGGGTGCCATTGCAGGATGGATATCACTTAGTGTTAAAAGCAAGGGAATAAAAGTATGTTTTTAAGAGAGATTTAAAAACAGGAAGAGGAGGCTTGTGTAACACTCATAGGTAGGTTGTTCCAGAGCTTGGGAGCAGCAGCAGCAAAAGCTCTGTCACCTCTAAGCTTCAGCCTTGTGTCAGGGACCGTCAGTAGCAGCTGATCGGCTGATCTTAGGGATCGAGGGGGGCAGTAAGGCTGAAGGAGGTCGGAGAGATATGTTGGTGCGAGGTTGTTTAGACATTTAAAAACAAATAGGAGTTTAAAATTGATTCGATAACGCACAGGGAGCTAGTGAAGGGACGCTAATATAGGGGTGATGTGCTCACGTCTGCGGGTCTGTGTTAGCAGACAAGCAGCAGAGTTCTGCACGAGCTGCAGGCGGGCAAGGGAGGCCTGGCTAAAGCCTACATACAGGGCATTGCAGTAGTCTAAACGATTCGAGATAAAGGCGTGAATTAATTTCTCGAGGTCATGTCCTGGCAGAAGCGGTTTCACTTTCGCTATTTGGCGTAATTGATAAAAGCTTTTTTGAACGACGCTGCTGATTTGTTTTTCAAATTTAAAATCTAAGTCGAACTTTACCCCCAGGTTTGTGACACAGTCGCTGAGATACGGGGTCAGAGTGCCGAGGTCAACGTTGGGGGAGGGAAAGCGACTTGGACCGAACAACATAACTTCTGTTTTGTCTTCTTTTAGAATCAGGAAGTTAGATGAAAGCCAGGCTTTGATGTCGTGCAGGCAGTCAATGAGACGTTGAACTGTGTTGTTTTGTGCCATTGTGCCATGGGAAAATAGATCTGGCAATCATCAGCATAAAAATGAAATGCAATACCATACTTCCTAAAAATAGAACCAAGGGGGAGAATGTAAAGCGCAAATAAGATCGGGGCAAGGATTGAGCCCTGGGGGACCCCGTGTGGTAGAGGAGCTGTGGAAGACATAAAACTGTCTATTTTTACACAAAAACTCCTGTCGGCTAGGTACGACCGGAACCTGTTGAAGGGCGGCGCCCTTAATACCCACACAGTTCTCAAGACGAGTGATTAAGGTGGCATGGTCGATGGTGTCGAACGCAGCAGACAGATCTAAAAGCACCAGGACGACATATTTGCCAGAATCAGTTGACAGGAGGATATCGTTAAAAACTTTTAGAAGCGCTGACCTGTGCTGTGGAGGGCTTTAAAACCGGACTAGAACAGCTCAGTGATACCATTATCCTCTAAGAAGGGCAACAACTGACTGTAGACAACCTTCTCTAATATTTTGGAAATGTATGGAAGATTAGAGATAGGTCTAAGGTTAGAGAGGAGAGATGGGTCGAGGCTTGGTTTTTTAAGTAGAGGTCGTACCACTGCATGTTTAAACACTACTGGAACTATTCCAGAAGAGAGGCTACTATTGATAATGTTAAGGACACTTGATCCAATAGTATATATATATATATATATATATATATATATATATATTTTTTTTTATATATATATATATATATATATATACACACACACGTGTATATTTATACACACACACAGTGATACAAACATATGTTTAAATATATATATACACACACACACACACACACACACATATATATACGTATGCGTGTTTAAATGTATACACGTGTGTACATGTATGACCCCCAGTATATAATAGCAATGTTAATGTAAATGAGAGTATACAAATGGACCCAATAACAACTATCTCTTGGGGTCCCCACACCCCACTGTATATATTTATTTTAATTTGCCTTCTTTTATCATACCCCTATAATGTTATTCATTTTCTTTGCCTACATTAAAAAAAAAACAGCATCTATCTATATATTGACCAAAAACAACGAGTGTGTTCTTTGGGAACAGCTAATAACTGTTATGTGCAGTAAAACTTTGCATGAACTCACCTTAATGTGTGTTCCTAAATGTGTGTAGGACATCACAGATTAAGAAAGCAGCTGTGATTTTGGTTTACACAGTAAACAGGCATTGTTTGTTCTAAAGGCATACATTTGGCCAAGGACACGCATTATTGTGAGTTTCCTGGATGTCGTCTTTATCACTAAAGGAAAACTCTAATCCGTGGGAGAGAATTTCTCTGTCATTTTCAAGTATGTTTTTTTTTTTTTTTTGAGTCGTCAGCTTTGAGCGACCCTCTGTCTCGGATTCCCTCATGGTCATGTGACTTTAGTGCATGCCTGTTATTAGTTTGCTTCCTGGTTTCGATGATCCACCTCTTCTTGCCTCTGATTGGCCAGCTTGTAACGTTTTGCCCTAAACTTAGCCAATTGTGACTCATCACAAGAATACCAACCAATCATCATGGATTTTCTCAGGATGTATGAATGTTCTCATTTATCCAGGTCATTGTATTTTCTCTGTATTTTTTGGCCTCGATTCGCAATCCATTTCCTCTCTTTGTAGCTTGGAGCTTTGATGTAAGATACCTTGCTAGATGGGTCTAAAAAAAAAGCTAAGCTTTCGTTACTCATTCGAAAAAGTAGTGAAGCTACTGTGAAATGTAGTTAAGCTTTGCTACATGTACCTTGTTATTGCCCATCACTGTGAGTCACGTACGCAAATAATTACATCATTATATAGGAGAAGCAGTGAGAGGGTGGGATATACAGTGTAAAATATGTTGGAAAGTTGGCGCCCACCTCAGCATATGTGTAAATGTTGCAAACTGCTCCTTTCGGTGTGAGCATTTAGCAACTTAGTTAAGAAATCCAGTGTTGTCTTCTTTTTAGACACCACAACAGAATACAGTAAAAAAAAAAAAGGTCTACAATCTGTATATGCGCTTCAAGAACACTTTATTGGGTGTTGGGCTGCTTGGGTCATAAATATTGTCAATAAATGCGTATGAACTAAATATGCAACATTAACCTTTTCTTTTCCTATCCTTGCCTATGTGCATGTAATTTGATACTGTGAGTGTGCTCATTCATATGCGGCCACAGGTACACTGGGGACGTTAATGGAAAACAGTAGAGCTCTTCTTTAGAGGAGCAGACAATATTTTTACTCAATGTGTGTGCAGTGTAAACAGATAGTAAAAATGGATACTAGGTAACGGAATGTGAAAAAAAAAACAGTTATATCCTTATTATTTGTCTTATGAAACAAACTAACATACCTTCCCTAGTTGCTGATGAACGCTCAGGTTGTACATCATCACAATGCCATCAATAATCTCCAGCAGGGACTTATCTGCCATTGGCTGATCCGACTCTTCCAGGGGTCGTCCGAGCAACAGGCCGTCGTTACCATGGCTACCCTCGACTTGAGGCGGCGGACAAAAGAGACAAAGAGGAGACGTGTAATTGTTATTTCTCCAGGAGGCATCTTGCCACTCTGTGTCCTCACACCTTTGTTGGCTTCCTGTCTAGACAGGAAGTGTTGGTAACGAATCATTATCACATCATCGCTCCAGAGACAAATGATGCCATGCTGACAAATTAATAAACGAGAGACCGGCTGTGTGCTGAAAATGTGAAATGACTCACTGTCCTCTTCAGTCCTGTTCTCCACAGCAAGAGTGCGAATTTTGACCTTCTCGGGCTGGCTGAGGGGTCGCCTAGGGGTCATGAGGCTGACGGCGGCTGTGCTGAGGAAGCGATTGGCTCGACCCAGGGTGGGCGAGCTCAGCCAGCTGGGTCTCGCCAGAGCTCCGCCCACTGCCACCGCACCAAACGGCCTCTGATGGTCAGCAGGAGGCAAAAAGAGATACAACACAAACAGAAATGGTTGCGGTGTCTCAATTGGCGCACTTCTGTACTTAAAGGGGACCTACGATGGTTAAAACCTCCATTTAAAACACTTCCTTGTTGTCTAGATAACATGTATTCGATATGCTTTAGTGTAAATTTTGTCCCACAGTCACTTTTACAACACGTTTGCAAGATATTCAATTCTGGAGCCGTTTCCAGACTGCAAATGAAACCACACCCCACCTTCTTTAGAAGTATCATCATTTATCTTTTGAAAATGTATACAATTTAGATATATATCTTGAAGTGGTTACCGCTATTTTTTCCGCAACACATGGTTGGAAATAAACTTACAATAAAAAATACATAGATTCACACTTTCACATCATTAAATACATCTGCACACTCGCTGATCCATTCAGACTGCATAAAAAAAGCATTTATGTCACTGTTGTACGTAGGTGTTATTATGTAAATACTATGATTAGATGAAAATAATACTTTATCCTAACCTTTTTGTTGTTATTCCTCACAGCCTAAAGGGGGAGAAGCTCCTTCCCTTCTCGTTGAAAGCTTTACTTAAAAGGAAACTGCACTTTTTTGGAATTTTGCATATCATTCACAATTCTTATGAGAGACAAGAATACATATGTTGTTTTTAATTTATTCTAACTTGTAAATAAATGTCAGTTAACAATGGAGCTAATTGTAGTCATGACGCCATTGCATCTAATGCGCCCATAAAACCCACTAAAAATATCTAAAAAGCGCCAACAATACTCCATTTACATTTGGTGACCTGAATATCAACAAAGTATAGTAATATTGTTATTGAAATTGCTAACATTAATAACCTACTTTAAGCGGCGTATTAGTCACAGAGAGGAAAGCTACTTTATTGACATAATGTGCCAATGAGCTGCTTTCTCCCCTCTTAGATGGTGAAAGTTAATTATAGACTATAAATCATGTTTCTCACCTGGACAGTAGAAGGATGCAGCTATGAAGTGAAGTGAAGTGAATTATATTTATATAGCGCTTTTCTCTAGCTATAAACCGAGATGTTGGTCAACTTTGACTAGACTCGAGGATGGTGTGAAAGACACAAAAAGACTTGCACCCACCTTTTTTTTTTAACCTGTCACAAGGACTAGGATTCATTCTTCATCTAAACAAGAACATATAAACATCCCATAAGCCCGCAACCTAGTGAGGACATACCTTGTACAGAAAGTGTTTGTATTATTAAGTTTGTTGTCTCTCTCAACGTCTGCTGTGAATAGTAGTCAGTGTTGTTGTTGAAGGAAAAAGTGAACGTTGTGAAGAGTCTATGGAATTTATGCGCCGCCATATGTTTAACATGACCAAATATTACATGAATGAGCCTGTTATTACGATAAGGTATATACTACCAGCATGTATATAAAACCCCGATGGAGGTGTTTGAAAATAAATGTTTTAAAACACCTTAAAGGTGGGATAGAGCGATTCCAGTTGACTCCATTGCGAGCTGACTTTTGCCAGCGTTTACTAAATGTTAGAAGGCATAAAAAAAGAAAAACTAATGTGTTCTTGTCTTACAAAAGGACTGTGAATGAAAGGCAAAATTCCAAAAAAAAGGTGAACAACGATGGATGTTAGTTTTTTAATGCATTCAATTAAATAAATGCAATCAAAAGTCTGCTTACAACGGAGCC
This sequence comes from Nerophis ophidion, assembly GCF_033978795.1. NCBI lineage: Eukaryota > Metazoa > Chordata > Actinopteri > Syngnathiformes > Syngnathidae > Nerophis > Nerophis ophidion. The sequence continues at coordinate 35,385,809 of NC_084626.1, forward strand.
TTTCAATTCTGCTTATAAAGCCCCCTAAAGAACATCCAAACACCTCCATTAGGGTTTTATATACATGATGTAAGTATATATGTAATGTAGTAACAAGTACATTTATTATAACATTTAATAATTACGTATTTGGATTATTATAACCATACGTGGCGCATTAATTTAAAAACTATCACAGCATTTGCTTTTCTTTTATTCATAACTGATTTCTGTTCACTGCAGGCTTTTTGAGAGCCAACAAACATAATAAAACATCACTTACTGAATAAGGTCTGCTGTCATTAGGATGCCCACTGCTAAGATGTTCATATATTTAGATAAGGAATGTCTCATAATCCTCGCGAAGAAATGGTGTGAAACAGTGGGGGGACAAAGAACAAGTTCTTCTCGTGTCATTCTAGCCAGTTCTAGGTCTTAAATAGCTGTCGAAGTGCCCCAACTTGTCATATTATATAGTCAGCCATCTACTTTCTAGGTGAGATGCATGATTTATGATCTATAACAAAGTTGCAAGGAGTAGGAGAGCGAGCCGATAATCTTGATACATGGGTTGCAATACGATTCACTAACAATACTTTTTAAAACTATACGATTCCATACGATGTGATTTGATGCCATACGATGAAGATGGAAGCTTTGCATGGTGAAAAGAAAATTAAACGTATCATGTCAGAACAATGTTATGTGTTTATTTTTTAAATAGACACATATACAAAACAGACGAGGCGGTTCCTGTATTAATTTTGAGCAAATAGTAGAACTATCAACTTCAAGGCATTGCAATCCATAAAGTAAAAAAAAAATATGTTTTTCTATTAAAACTTACGTTAGTTGTATTTTTCTTTGTTCTACATTGTTAAACTTGAACTTGTATCAAACTTGAACAAAAGAAATAATTGTTGTGATATTCACAAACGAAGCAAATCTACTGACTGTCTCATTGACATGAACGATAGTTTTAAAAAAAAAATTTTTAAGACAGTGATAAAACACTTTAATCTCAACCAAGGCAGAAACAGTGGATCCTCACTGTTCTGACTAAAATGGAATGGACTTCATTATGATTGCATTTAAAAGTACAACAAAACGTGTATTCATTACAAGCTGTCTAAAAGTAGACATTCAGTACACAGGTCCTGAGAGCAAAGGTTCAAGGCAACACCACTTGTACGTTCAAGACTTTAGTGTTACGTGCTTCCACGTCTCCAAACTAGTCGCTTTAAGTCACTAAGAGAAGTTGGAAAGATACTAGATTAAGCAAGCAAGTCGCCAAGTTGACAACACAAAAAGTAAAGACACTAATACCCGCCTTATGTTGCTTCTGATTAGTTTACATTACATGGTGTCTTCTAAAGTTGGCTGAATGTAAGCACAATAATTTATGGATTTGTCTGTGATTGTTCTTTTTTGGTAAGTCTATCAGAATGTGAGTCTCCTGATCATGTTTAATCACATCTGATCGAACAAAGTTAATACAACTGCTTTCTCTTAATAAGACATGAACACATTATTTACTGTGCAATAATAGTTTTAGCAAAGAATGTAAGGGTTTAACCTGAGCTGCTCCGCTCTCTTCGTCCTCGTCAAGGTCGTCCATGGACGTAGCCTGGATCTCTGCCGGGTCGATGATTATGTTTGCTTTACTGGCCAAATCATCTAGATGAAGACAAAAAAACATCTTCACATCTTCATGATGCTGTCACCCAGCTTGCCAAAGGCCCAATTTAAAAAAGCATTAACCCATAATACAGAATGTGTGTGAGTCCAAACTGTAATAACATACACATTGGAAAAGCTACAGGAAGTAGAAAGTGGAGAAAATGTGGAATTTTAGAACTTACACTCTTCTGGGAAGACAAAAGTACTCCTTGTCTCTCTTTCTGATAGTGCCAAGAAGTTTATTGGACAATTGACTTTTAACTACAACAGCAAGCCCAATTCCAAATCAATACATCTCCTCAAGTAACACACCTATCAGTAAGGCAAAGTGTGGGTGTCAAACATTTGTTTGCTTCTACATGTCATGTGGTGGCCACATCCAATACGCACACCAACGGCACTTCTATGCCTGATGTGCTTGTTAGCCAGCTGGTCCGGTTTCTACTTTTGACGATGCGTGTGGTGCTCAATCACACTGAAAAGTGGGCTGATCAATAAACTAGTGCGGGCCAAGTTAGCAGTAGGTTCAGAGCGCCACTGCGGTGATGAACGAGCCGCTGATTTACACCACTTAACGGCGGGATGTTAATCAGGAGCTGATTACTGCAGCGCCAAAACTGATGAGACACAGTGAGGAAGAACATCTTCCTGGAGAGGATGATAAGGAGCTTTCAAACAACACCAACTGTGAGGAATCAACAGTGACTTTACCATCTATCCTGTATAATAATAACAATAAAATCAAAGGGTGCTTGCTGTGACTGGTCCTTAAAGATAAAGACAACATCAGAAACACCAGTCATCTAATTTCCAAATCTTCCAATCTTTCACGTAAAAATGAAAAACACTTTACCAGGATTACTGCAGTTAATTGTCATTGTCACCCTAGTTTGTTCTTACATGGACACAAAGCAACTGCGCCCTCTAGCGGAGAAATTTGTCACTTGTCAGCGTCCTCTTAAAAAAAAGGTGATGATTTGTCTTGTTTGGACCTTGTGGTCTTGCTGTATATGTTTCATGACTTTGGCTGTGATGACAAACTGACCTTTAAGTGTTTTCTTGAGGTGGGACAGGAGCCCCCCGAGCCTCTGCAGATCGAAGTAGTCCACCTTCCCGTTGTAGAAGATCTGGGGAGGGACGTAGGCAGCTGAAGCAGGAAGACATGGGAGGAATATTTGAAGGGGAGACATGAAGAGAATAGGAAATTAGACAAAGGTAACATGTAAGGAGCACTATGGGAACTCACAAACTCAAACAGTGTTAGTTAACATTCAGGAGTAGATCAAGCAAATGACTTAGTCTGATTAACTCTCTGCTCTTGAGAAGGTGCTCCGACACCAATGTTTCCATACATTCAGTTATCCATACCATACCGCCAAAATTCAATTAGGGCTGCCACAGAAAGACTTGCGGTCCTTTTTTTTTTTCATAGGATTTGTTGTGTATTGCCTCTTGCTCATAGACGGTCAGTGACTGTGGACATGTACATTACACTTAATGTACATGGAACCTAGGTAACATTATGAATGTGTTTTTTAAAATCGTCTTTGCTTATTATAAAACGCATGCATAAGCTTATGTCGCTGTGCGAAATGAAACCAATGACAATTTGTAGGGATGTAAATCGTTAGGATTTTATCGATACCATTACAATTTTATTTACCGATACGAATATTCATCAGTACTAATTGTAATTTCGTGTAGATAAAGATGTTATTTGGGTTGCCACAGAAAGACTTGTTTCATTCTGAGATTATCAAATTTAGTCCCCACTCCTCTACCAAATTATAGCTGACATCAAAGACATGCGCAGTAAGGATTATTCCAACCCAAAATTTGGAAGATGTGTTTTCATGCTTTACAATCTGAATGACTATTGGCATAAACAACCCGTCTCGATCAAAAATGAAATTTTGATCCGTACATGTGTGATCGAATGGCATGTTTACATGAAGCATTTTTTACTGTTAGGTTTTTAATCCGGTTAAATGCGTCCATGTGCACATAGCTAATGACAGGAACTTGTATTAGCGGAGTAAATAACTACATACTTAACATTGTTCACCATGACTTGCCATTGTCGCAGAACTGTAGGAAATTTGTCTGAATAAATCAGTCAAACATGCTGCTGTCCTCCAGCTTTTATAGAAGTAACATAGTAGCAAAATTATTAGTAAATGCATATCCCAAACTGCGCAACTGACATCTAAATTGCGTGTCTGTAAACTAATGTTTGATTCTGTATCTCATTGTTTATAACCTGGCCTGCGCGTGTGTTTTAAATTGACTGCCGTGGTAAAAGCGGCTTCAGGGTGAAAAAAAAAAAAAATCTGTCCGTACTTCATCGATTTGCTGTCTTTTTACGTGTGACTTCTTACTGCGTTTCTGCCATGAAAGAGTTGTGGGCATAATCATAGTGGTGTCCGTATTCAGATTGCATTTTTGGCTGAATTCACTGCAGCAAATCAGTATTGCAGTCGGCCTTAAATTGACTGAGCAGCACCTCCCGCTGTTGTCGAGTGCGAATTACGAATGCTGTCATTTGGAAGCAAAGAATCGCTTAAAAGTGGAAAAACAGTGCCAAAAGAAAATATTTTTTATCTTGGGGTTAGTGCGTCTGCCTCACAATACGAAGGTCCTGCAGTCCTGGGTTCAAATCCAGGCTCGGAATCTTTCTGTGTGGAGTTTGCATGTTCTCTCCGTGAATGCGTGGGTTCCCTCCGGGTACTCCGGCTTCCTCCCACTTCCAAAGACATGCACCTGGGGATAGGTTGATTGGCAACACTAAATTGGCCCTAGTGTGTGAATGTGAGTGTGAATGTTGTCTGTCTATCTGTGTTGGCCCTGCGATGAGGTGGCGACTTGTCCAGGGTGTACCCCGCCTTCCGCCCGATTGTAGCTGAGATAGGCGCCAGCGCCCCCCGCGACCCCGAAAGGGAATAAGCGGTAGAAAATGGATGGATGGATGGATGGATGGATGGATCTTCAAGAAAATAGTTTTTGTACTTTCAAATTATTCTTTAACTTAAAAAAATGTTTTATACATGCAAATCTTTTTGTGTGTTTGTGTAACCTTTTTGTGTTCGAGGAGTTTTGGCAGTAATTTCACTCCATAGCTACACATTTGCTAATACTTACAATAGTACTTGCATAGCTTCTATGTTTTTTTCTTCCTTGCACACAACTAATTTTGGACAAATATTGCTTTGAGCTGAGTATAAAATATATAATTAACATATACCAATACAATCAATTAGCATGTTAGGTGGGTGTGCATTTTTGCAGGGTGTGTTTTGATGCCGCGCAAACGCGACACAGATAGCGACAAACAATCTGTCAGAGGATGTTATCTTACTTCAGAAGAACGACTTAATGGATAACTTTATAACTTAAAATGTTTAGTTTTTAAGTGGATTAACATGGGCCTGTGGCTTACTGGATCGCTACGAGGACAGTTGATGAAGTGCAGTAGTGGTGGTCGTGAGTAAAGCGTATTCACTACAAATTGACATTAATTATTACCAGCGTGCAAGGGATTTTTGAGGAGGAAATATTGCAGGGTTCCAAACTTTTTTGTGGTGTTGCTTTCTTATTTGAGATTATTACAAGATGATTATAAATCGATACCCGTGTCTTTTTTATGCAAGGCAGCCGCTATGACAGTGTGACATAATTACTCCAGTCAGTTTGACAAAAAAAAAAACAAGTACCGTATTTTTTGGACTATAAGTCGCAGTTTTTTTCATAGTTTGGCCGGGGGTGCGACATATACTCCGAAGCGACTTATGTTTGAAATTATGAACACATGACCGTAAAATATCAAATAATATTATTTATCTCATTCGCGGAAGAGACAAAGAAAATGTCAGCAATCGTCACACACACGTCAACCAATAAGAATTCAGCGGGGGAGGGTCATGGCAGAAGTGCATTGTGGGACATGGAATGCTAACTGCTATATGCTACTGCCGTAGCTATTAAAATCGATCATTTCATCATTGGCGGTAACTTATAAAAACTGAGAAGGGCTGAACAAAAATGGCACGAACAGGAAATCATGTACTGCAGATTACAAGCTGGACGTAGTGAAATATGCAGCAGAAAACGACAAGAGGAAGCGGCGCATAGCTTTGGAGTTGGCAGAGTTGTTTAGAAGCGACATCGAAGAAGAAGATTTCATCGGATTTATCAGTTAGGAGTGACAGATTGTTTGGTAAACGTATAGCATGTTCTATATATTATAGTTATTTGAATGACTCTTACCATAATATGTTACGTAAACATACCAGGCACGTTCTCAGTTGGTTATTTATGCGTCATATAGGGGTGTAACGGTACGTGTATTTGTATTGAACCGTTTCGGTACGGGGGTTTTGGTTCGGCACGAGTTTGTAAGCAAAAGTCTTCACAAGCTGCTCTGCTTCCTGCCTCTGTGTAAGCACTTAGAATTGTTCAACCCACACAACCATTTGATTGGTTACATACAAAGCCAATCAGCAGTGCGTATTCACAGCGATCTAATAGCCAATCAGCAGTGCGTATTCAGAGTGCATGTAATCAATGCTTCAGCGTCGAGCAGATATTCGTTTAGCAGGCAAGCAGCGGACAGCGTACTCTCCCGAAATTATAAAAAACACCTCCCAGTCACAACTATTACAAACATCACTACGAGCCCATTGACGTTCTAGAAACTTAAACTGCAGCTCAGCTCGCTCGCAGTTCTGGCTTGAGGTGAAGGCTAATTAGCTTTTAGCGTAACGTTAGTTAATTTTGCTGTTTGTGTGTGTGTGTGCGTGAGTGTGCGTGCGTGTGCCTTTCTAAGGGGCAGCAAAGACCTGTCTGTCTGTTATTTCATTGAACTCCATGGTGTTCAGGAATGAATAGTCTGTCCTATTGCTACTGTACTATTTTTTCAGCTATAGGTACATTAATCATTAGTTCTTGGTCCCAAGTTATTTAACTTATATATTAATGACATATTTACAGTATCAAATGTATTAAAATTAGTCATATTCGCAGACGACACTAATATTTTCTATTCTAACGATAATTATACACATTTTGTATCCACCCTAAATAATGAACTTCCAAAATTAAAAACATGGTTAGATATAAACAAATTATCCCTTAATTTAAAGAAAACAAAAGTTATGTTATTCGGCTATTCCAATCCAGGACCAGCAATAAATATAGATGGCGTGATTCTAGAAACGGTGTCAGAAATTAAATTCTTAGAAGTCACTATTGATAATAAATTAAGCTGGAAACCACACATAAGACATATACAAAGCAAAATCTCCAAAACCATCTCTATTATCAATAAATACAAATTCTTCTTAAATTACGCAGCTCTGCATTTATTATATTGTTCATTGGTTTTACCATATCTAAATTACTGCATAGAAATTTGGGGCAACAACTACAAAACTTCACTACATCCCCTGGTTACACTCCAAAAACGTGCAATAAGAATTCTACACAAGGTGGGATATTGTGACCACACAAATATTTTATTTTTACAATCTAAATTATTAAAACTGCCTGATCTAGTTGATTTTAATACAGCTCAATTACTATTTAAAGCAAACAAAAAGGTTCTACCTGCCAATATTCAAATACATTTCAAACACAGAGAAGGAGTTCATAATCTAAGGGGGTGTAGTATCTTTACTATTCCAACAGTAAGAACTACGAGGAAAAGTTTGTGTGTGTCTGTGCGTGGAGTGATACTTTGGAACGGATTGGATGTGGGGCTCAAGCAATGTTCAAATGTCCATCAGTTCAAAACAAGATACAAAAAAATGGTATGGGCAATGTATATGAATTTGAACATGGATGCCTAAGTGTTAAACTCCATCACTGGCTAATAATGATTATTATTATTATTATTATTATTGTTGTTATTATCATTATCATCTTCATTATTTGATATGTATTATTGTCATCATTTATTGTCATTGCTATTGCTATTGTTCATATTGTTATTATTATTGTTATCATTATCATTATCAATATTATTATTGTTTAGTTATTGTTGATATTATCATTATTATTTTTACTTCTATGACATCACCCAACTAGTTAAACTATATGAATTAGTATCAATGAGAGGAATACATTGAATTGTGTGTGTGCGTGTGTGTGTGTGTGTGTGTGTGTGCGCGCGTGTGTGTGTGTGTGTGTACACAATCCTATATGCAATTTGAGTAATACTAATTTTCTGCAAATGTAAAAACAAATAAGGATTCTGACTAAAGAATTGGTGCCGATGGAAACTAAGAAAAGGGATTTGGGTACACTATCTGGAGTACAGGGCAGGCGAGTGGGGGATCTTATGTTCGTGGATAACTCCTCTGGCAGGGGGCTCCCCTCGTCTCTTTTAATGCACAGCATAGAACACATAAGTACACTATCTGGAGTACAGGGCAGGCGAGTGGGGGATTTTATGTTCGTGGATAACTCCTCTGGCAGGGGGCTCCCCTCGTCTCTTTTAATGCACAGCATAGGACACATAAGTACACTATCTGGAGTACAGGGCAGGCGAGTGGGGGATCTTATGTTCGTGGATAACTCCTCTGGCAGGGGGCTCCCCTCGTCTCTTTTAATGCACACCATTGGACACATAGCAAGAGTGGTCCTCAGGTCCTGTTGATCAGGGGCAGTAGCTCCACAGCCACAGATCCACTATTAACCACTAATATCTCAGTCAAAATGAAAGCTTGTTCCCATAGGCACCATAAACTGTTAATAATGTTTAGACAAAAGTGTATATTATATATACTATTATATATATAGTATTTATATAGGTGTGTGTGTGTGTGTGTGTGTGTGTGTGTGTGATGGATATGTGTGTATTTTGGGTATATGCATGTGTGTATGTATGTGATTGTGTGTGTATATGTATATATATATATATATATATATATATATATATATATATATATATATATATATATATATATATATGTATATATATATATATAAATTGTATATATGTGTGTGTATATATGTGTGTGTACATATGTATGTATGTAAGTGTGTGTGAATTTAAATGTATTATATATAGACAATATATAGCAGGGACCACTGAATTGAATTATATTATATATATTATTGTATTATATATTATATATATATATTGTATATGTATAGGGGGGGGACCTAATAAGTTTACTTCTTCCCACTCCCTTTTGAGCCAATCTTGACATCTACAAAAGATTAGTCACATGTAATGTTTTCAATGTAGGTGTAAAAATAATGTATCTATATATTTCTTTTGTATTTTATGTCATTCCCTTGTTTTGTTTGCATGGCTCAAAATAAACCATTCCTTCATTCATTCAATGTAGCAGCCTAGTTTTGAATGGCAGGGTCCCTGCTATCACATGTTGATAAAAATATAACATTTACATAATAAAAGTCAACTACAGGCTTCCCAAATGCTGTAATAAATTAAGCATGATGAGTTGATTTGAAACAGTTTAATGTTGCACTTCTTATATGTAAAAGAAAGGTTTTTCATTTTATTTAATCAAAGCAACAACTTGAAGCAGTTTAATGTGGATTAAACGTGGGCAGAATTATTAAAGTGTTCCCAATGTTAAAAGGATAAAGCCATTGTTTACAAATTTGGTAAATAAATAACTAAAAAATGTATATTTTGTTGTTTTCTTACTGTACCGAAAATGAACCGAACCGTGACCTCTAAACCGAGGTATGTACCGAACCGAAATGTTTGTGTACCGTTACACCCTTAGCGTCATATAACGTACACTTATTCAGCCTGTTGATCACTATTCTTTATTTATTTTAAATTGCCTTTCAAATGTCTATTCTTGGTGTTGGATTTTATCAAATAAATTTCCCCCAAAAATCCAACTTATACTCCAGTGCGACGTATATATGTTTTTTTCCTTCTTTATTATGCATTTTCGGCCGGTGCGACGTATACTACTGAGCGACTTATAATCCCAAAAATACAGTATATGACAGGTATACTGTACGACCGCACGTCGTCGTCACATCATGAAATTGCTGGAAAAAGGAACAGAGGCGTATGTTAGGCAACGCACGGAGTACTAACAAGCAGAAACAGTGTGGAAATAGAAGATGGTGAATGGACGCATTTTGGCTTAAAAACTAATGATAAAGTTGAAGCTATAAACACTGAAGCGCCGCCCTGCAAAAGGTGCTTAGCTCTTGCGCTTGTTAGCCGTTAGCTAACGAGTAATGTGTATTTGCAGTTGGTAGTGTTTTAGCTACTTATAAATTACTAATCCTCACCGCCAAGGCGACAAACAAATTACGTTTTTTTACAAGTATCATCCCTATAGGACGAGGAATAGCAAAACACACCATAGGAGAATACAATAGCTAACCGCTAACAGCAAATAGCACTCTGAATGTAAACATATGCCATTGGTGGGTCTACATACACAGACATTGACTGTAACAGTATGATACTACTACTACTACGATAGTGCATAGTCGATACTATAATGATTTACCTAAATATTTTTTATTATCACAAAATCCTCTGTTTTTTTATGGTTTATAAAGTCAGGAAATATGTCTCTGGACCAAGAAGAACTTTAAATATGACAAATTTAAGACCCTGTAATTACTTGGTCTTGGATTAATGACAACATTTGTAGTACCACCCAACACTTATGTAAAGTATCAAACAGAAGAATCAGTGATTATTGCATTTTAACAGAAGTGTAGATAAAACATGTTAAAACAGAAAGTAAGCCGATATCAACCGTAAATGAACAAGTAAATCAATAATCAATTTTCTAATCATGTTGCAAGTCTTGTGGTTTCTGTGTAAAATGTTTGTGTGCCTATTGGCGATCAATTTTTTTTCTAGGCCCTAGTGTACAACACGCCACCCCACCCCATAGGCATGCAGTCTGAGATTGACTTTTTTTTTGTTCACTTATCTTTCCTCAGCGTCTTTTTTGATTGATTGATACTTTTATTAGTAGATTGCACAGTTCAGTACATATTCCGTACAATTGACCACTAAATGGTAACACCTGAATAAGTTTTTCAACTTGTTTAAGTCGGGGTCCACGTTAATCATCATGGTACAAATATATACTATCAACATAATACAGTCATCACACAAGTTAATCATCATAGTATGTACATTGAATTATTTACATTATTTACAATCCGGGGGGTGGGATGAGGAGCTTTTGTTGATATCAGTACTTCAGTCATCAACAATTGCATCAACAGAGAAATGTGGACATTGAAACAGTGTAGGTCTTATTTGGTAGAATATGTACAGCCAGCAGAGAACATAGTGAGTTCAGATAGCATAAGAACAAGTATATACATTAGAAGTACATTTGAGTTGTTTATAATCCGGGGAGATGGGATGTGATTGGAGGAGGGTATTAGTAAAGTGTTGAAGTTGCCTGGAGGTGTTGTGTTAGAGCGGTTTTGAAGGAGGATAGAGATGCACTTACTTTTATACCTGTTGGGAGTGCATTCCACATTGATGTGGCATAGAAAGAGAATGAGTTAAGACCTTTGTTAGATCGGAATCTGGGTTTAACGTGGTTTGTGGAGCTCCCCCTGGTGTTGTGGTTATGGCGGTCATTTACGTTAAGGAAGTAGTTTGACATGTACTTCGGTATCAGGGAGGTGTAGCGGATTTTATAGACTAGGCTCAGTGCAAGTTGTTTTAGTCTGTCCTCCACCCTGAGCCAGCCCACTTTGGAGAAGTGGGTTGGATTGAGGTGTGATCTGGGGTGGAGGTCTAAAAGTAACCGGACTAGCTTATTCTGGGACGTTTGGAGTCTAGATTTGAGAGTTTTGGAGGTGCTGGGGTACCAAGAGGTGCAACCGTAATCGAAGAAGGGTTGAATGAGAGTTACCGCTAGAATCCTCAAGGTGCTTTTGTTGACCATGACTTTTGTCTACCTTTTTCCTCACTTTTTACGGGGCGCCGTTAAGTGGCGACCCATTACTGTTCCTTCTGTCTACCAGTACAATGTTTGTTTGTCTTATCTTGAAGGGGTTTGCTGTAAAAATTTAATTTCGTTGTACTTGTGCAATGACAATAAAGAGCATATCATACCATACCGCTTGTCCCTCATAGTTGTGATGAAATAATAATAATGTGGGAAATGACACAATATGTTACTGTATACGTCAGCAGCCAAATTAGGAGCCTTTATTTGCTTACTTACTACCTTAAGACAAGTTGTTTCGCTTGTTCACTATCTTGTTTAATGCCAAAATTCTTATTTGATTGCAATAAGAAACATATGTTTAATATATCATACAATTTTATGTTAAAATATAGCCAATAATGACATCTTTTGTGGTGCTTTATTTTAAAAAGTATTAAAATACTTTTTGGTACAGGTACCAAAATATTGGTATCAGGGCAGCCCTACTCTGAATGTATCCTTACCGTGGACCGGCACACTTGCTCGCGTGCACACAATTACACACACACACTCACACATGCAGGGCCGCGGTCCAAAAGGGCAGATTGTACCGTGCATGGCAGATCGAACGGTCCGGTATGACACCAGGATACCATTACATCCCTACTGAGGACATGCCAATATTTAAAGGCTGGTTCTTACCCTCACTGTTGGTGCTACCAAGACTCTTCCTACTGCCTTCATCCCAGCATGCACGCACAGCTGTGATGAGCCGGTGCAGGAAACACACCATGTACTCTGGAGGACACAGAGCTGTAGGATGCTGTACACACACACGCACACAAACACAAATGTTTTATGCAGGATTCATCATCTCCAGGTCACATAAATCTCCCCAGAGAAGTATGAGGTTTAGCCTGATGATTAGAGTGACTTAATAGCGGCCAATGCTCATCATACCCCTCTGTTGCTGGCATTCTCTTGCAGGAACTTGCGGAACTTATTCAGGAAAATGTAGCGTGAGGCTTGGCCCTGGCAGCAAGCAAACACTCACAATTAGCTAACATTGTCATAGGCTGATTGGCAACAGTAAACTGGCCCTTGTTTGTAAATGTGAGTGTGAAAGTTGTCTGTCTATCACTGTTGGTCCTTATTCAGAGTGTAAAATGCCTTCCCTCCAAGTGCAGTTGGGATAGGCTCCAAACCTCTCCCACACCCCAAACAGATGCTTACTGAAAGTTGCGTGAAAACAAGAGGACCTCCACATATTTTCTTCCGGTATGTGGAATAAGATTCCACATGAAGTGAAAAACAAGATCTTTTTTTTTTATAATTATTGGAAGATAATTTTGCGAGAGTGACTTGGAAAATTCAAGGTAAAATTTACCATACTTAGACAACATAACAGTGACAAACATCCACGTACCGTCGTTTTGTCCTTGTTATTAAGCAGCAGTCTCAGAATCTGCACTTGCAGCTCCTCCACCACTAAGAGGAGAGAAGACCTCATCATGTTTGAGCAGAACAATAAGAGAGCAAACATGATTTATCATACATGTTACAAAGAATAATGGTCACACCTTCAATTCTCTTTTTCAGCCTCTGACAACCTCGCTCATACGCTCGCCGCCTCAAACGTTCATCTGAACTTTCATCTTTAGGGTCCCGCTCATCTTTGCCCTGAAAAGGAATAAAGACAAAAAAGTGTTGTCACATACACGCAACAAGCTCCTATATTTGCAGCTTGCACTCTTTTTAGAATACTTTCTACAAGATTATTGGAGTGTACGCATTTGTGAAGTCACTAATGTTTGACATGCTCTAGTTCTACTGGAGCAAATTCATACAATCGTTGTGTTATTGACCTTCCTTTGCGCTCTGAGAACCGAAAAGGTTCTTCCTCAAAATGTTCCACCAAAAATTGGAATAATACAAATGATTCAATGACTGGTTAAGACTGTCTCCCAACACTTTTGTCCAAATAGTTCATGTGGAATGAAGCATTAGATGCGTTACACACACCTCCTTATCAAAGTGCGTTGGCCACCAAGTGGTAGGGATGAGCTCCTCTAGGCCCGCCTCCTTCACTCTGAGTGGCGTCTTGATATAAAAAAAGACAACAGAACGCAGCACATCGAATGTGAAGTTGTGTTAAGGAAAGCGGAAGCGATTGACTGAATGACGCTAGCTTGACCTTATCACAAAAGGATATAAGACGTTACTGAGCAGATACTTCCTGGACTTCTCATGACGCAGGATGGCCGTGGTCAGGCGCAGGTAGTGGATCTGAAAGAGCAATAGGAACCTAGTGAACAACTTCCATCTCCCTTAACTGCCACCGGATACAATTCCTACCTGAAAGCCCAGGTCAGGGATGATTGGGGAGAAGCGATAGGCCCTCAACAGTGACATCATCAGCTGCTGCAGACACTCGTTCACTTCATAGTCCTGCACACAAATAAACACATGCTCACAAGGATATCATATGATCCCATGTCATTGTACACATTTTTTCATTTACAAACCACAGCTTGGATTAAAATGCTTTGCTGTACAAGACTTGCCTCCGTGTACAAATATTGCATCCACCCATTGTGTGTCTGTAGCTAAGCCATTTTGTGCTAGTTTTGGGCAACCTGATACATCTCCGGTGCTCTTTAAAGGGGTCCGACTACGCAGAAACAACTTTTCCTACCTGTTTGTATTTGTTTTTGTGTATTTGGGATCCCCGTAAGTCCTGAAAATTTGAAATGAAAACATGAAGGCATGGCAGAGATCTTTATAAAATAATTGTGCCTTCTTCCAGATGTAATTTGAGACTTAGGTGATGTAATTTGCCTTAGTTACACTAGCGAAAATCTCCATACATGGTAGCCGTTTACACCAAGAGCTTTGAGCAAGTCAGCCTTTTTATTCAGTTGTTGTCAATAAGTTCCTTCCTATCCTCCATCCTCTTGTGGGGCAGACTGACTCATACATGCATGCTAAAATTCTCCTCTGTTGCCATTTTTAAGAAAAAAAGTATTGCATAATTCTAACCTATATCTGTAAATAGACACTGTATGTTAGCATTAAAAACTATAACATTGCAAACGGAGGGCTTCACGGTGGCAGAGGGGTTAGTGCGTCTGCCTCACAATACGAAGTTCCTGCAGTCCTGGGTTCAAATCCAGGCTCGGGATCTTTCTGTGTGCAGTTTGCATGTTCTCCCCGTGAATGCGTGGGTTCCCTCCGGGTACTCCGGCTTCCTCCCACTTCAGAAGACATGCACCTGGGGATAGGTTGATTGGCAACACTAAATTGGCCCTAGTGTGTGAATGTGAGTGTGAATGTTGTCTGTCTATCTGTGTTGGCCCTGCGATGAGGTGGCGCCTTGTCCAGGGTGTACCCCGCCTTCCGCCCGATTGTAGCTGAGATAGGCGCCAGCGCCCCCGGCAACCCCAAAAGGGAATAAGCGGTAGGAAATGGATGGATTGCAAACGGGTAGTAGATGCAGTTGAAGGGTGCTCGAAATCTGAAGAGACTGTCAGCAAACATTTTGAAGATGGCCTGTAAAACAATCTAGCGGTATGCACAATTTGGATCAAAGCACCACCATTACACGTTATGTAGACAACAAGGAAGTGTTTAAAATGTAGAAAATAGTCCTAATATGACCCCTTTAGGTAAGCATAGCAGGGATGTTGTTAGCTACTATGTACATAGTATATTTTTTTAATTGTTTTTCGCTATTTTACAGCATTCTCCTAATTTTGCCTGCTCAAAAGGAGTCTAAAGAAAGCAATGGACAAATGATGTGCGATGTCAAATCGTTGGGAAGTATCCACAGCGTTGTCAACATTGCCTACACCCCCTGTCCCCTATTATTTCGCTGCACACAGAGTTTTGTAATTTCAAATTGTGGGTGCACCACAGGGCATGTGACTGCCTCTTGTGAAGACATGACGGCGCATAGACGCAGCGACACATGGCTCTCCAGTCTCGGTGCTTAGTATAGTGTTTTTGTATGCTTTGTTTTGTGGGGTTTTGTCTGGAAACACTAAAGTATGTTGGGCAAATCCTACATATAGTCGCCAGGAATTACAACCTTTTAAACCGATGCTTCCCATCATTCTTCTCTCCAACGCCAGATCCATTCGGAATAAGATCGACGAGCTGAGACTAAAGATTGCAGCCGACAAGTGTTTCCGTGACTGCAGTGTTTTGATAATAACAGAGACCTGGCTACATCCTTCCATACCAAACTCGGATATCGGGCTAACAAGCCACACGCTCCACCGAGATGCAGACCCTTCTATCCACCCTGTGAGTTTACCACTGTCATGGTAATGGAAATCTACATACCACCCAATGTTAATGCTAACATAACTTTGGGGGAGCTATACAGAGCAGTTAGCAGCCAACAGAGCTCTTATCCTGATGCAGTGCACATCGTAGCGGGAGACTTTAACCATACTGAACTGAAGACAGTACTCCCCAGATTCAGTCAGCATGTCAAGTGTGCCACAAGAGGAGCAAACACATTGGAAAAATCTTACAGCAATATTCAAAAAGACTATAGAGCAAGAAAATTACCACATCTGGGTCTTTCAGGTCACATGTCTACGCTACTGATTCCTGCTTACCAACCAAAAAAACTATAAAAGCATGGCCAGAAGGTGTATTACACGAGCTGCAAGACTGCTTTGAGAGCACAAATTGGAGTGTGCTTGAACACCAGGACCTAGAGGAGAACACCACATCTGTGATCGCCTACATCACCTTCTGCATCAATAGCATCACTATTGACAAACGTCTCTGGGAAAACTCCCATTAGAAACCCTGGATGACTAAAGAGGTGAAGGCACTGCTGAGGCACCGCAATGTTGCTCACAGGTCCAGGGATGGAGTGAAGTACAGCGCAGCCAGAGCCGACCTAAAGAGGGGCATCAGAGAGGCCAAGGCAGATTGAGGACCACATCGCCAACAACAACACACGCCAGATGTGGCAGGGACTCCAGCACCACTACCACAGTTGAGTCCGACGCTGCACTAGCAGAGGAGCTGAACCACTTCTTTACACATTTCAAACCCCAGCAAATTGCAGCTCCACCAAGAATTCTTAACACCTCCAGCCTCAAGGTGTCGGAACACGAGTAGCGGCGCAGACTGAGGGCAGTGAACCCCAGGAAGGCCACTGGACCAGACGGAATACCTGCCAGGGTCCTTAAAAAGTGTGCAGACCAGCTGGCTGGGGTCTTTTATAGAATTTTTAATCAGACATTGTCCCAGTCCCTTATTCCACCATGCCTGAAGTCCCCCACAATCATCCCGCTGCCTAAAAAGACCTCAATCAGCAGTCTCAATAACTACAGACCAGTTGCTCTGACACTCGTGGCCACAATGTGTTTAGAGAAATTAGTCTGACATCACATCATTTCCTGCCTCACACCCACACTTGACCCACTGCAATTTGCATACAGAGCTAATAAATTGACAGAGGACGCCATCTGCACAGCGCCTCACACCACCATTTCCCACCTGTAACTGGAGGAGCGTTATGCTAGGCTGCTCTTTGTCGACTTTAGCTATGCCTTCAACAGCATACTCCCAGACCGACAAACTGCAAAGGTACTGGAGAGCGACCTCTCAGCTACTACCTCCTGCTGGATCAGAGAATTCCTCTCGGACCGGGTGCAAAGAGTCAGAGTTGGGCCTCACCTCTCTACAGCCCTCAGCCTTAACATTGGCTAGCCACAAGCTTGTGGAATGAGTCCTCTGCTCTCCGCACTCTGTACACCCACGACTGCATCACCTCTCAGAGAGAGAGAGAGCAAGAGAGTTTAGTGGGACTGATCTCTAGAGGTGATGAGACGGCGTAGAGGGAGGGGGTTCATAGACTGGTGATGGTGGTGTGCTGTAATAACCTGGACATCTCTAAGACTAAGGAGGTGATTGTGGACTACAGAAAAAGGAAGGCTGATGTGACTTCATCCACATAAACGGGGAGTGTGCGGAGAGGGTGCCAAGCTTAAAGTTCCTAGGCGTGCACAAAAATGAAGACCTCAAATGGAGCTCCAACACGTTGGCGGTCGTGAAGAGGGGCCAAAAGCAGCTGTACGGCCTGAGGATCCTTAGGAGGATCAACTTAAAGAGGGTGCTGCTGACCGTCTTCTACCGCTATTCCGTTGATAATCTGCTGACGTATTGTATCTCTGTGTGGTTCACCAGCTGCACCACGGCACACAAAAAGGCACTACAGAGGATCATCAACACCACCCCAAAAATAATTGGCCACCCTCTCCCCTCCCTAGAGGACCTCTATAGCAGTGGTTCTCAAATGGGGGGACGCGTACCCCTAGGGGTACTTGAAGGTATGCCAAGGGGTATGTGAGATTTTTTTTAAATATTCTAAAAATAGCAACAATTTAAAAATCATTTGGAAATATATTTATTGAATAATACTTCAACAAAATATGAATGTAAGTTCATAAACTGTGAAAAGAAATTCAACAATGCAATATTCAGTGTTGACAGCTAGATTTTTTTGTGGACATGTTTCATAAATATTGATGTTAAAGATTTAATTTTTTGTGAATAAATGTTTAGAGTTAAGTTCATGAATCCAGATGGATCTCTATTACAATCCCCAAGGAGAGCACTTTAAGTTGATGATTACTTCTATGTATAGAAATCTTTATTTATAATTGAATTACTTGTTTATTTTTCAACAAGTTTTTAGTTATTTGGATATCTTTTTTTCCAAATAGTTCAAGAAAGACCACTACAAATGAGCAATATTTTGCACTGTTATACAATTTAATACATCAGAAACTGATGACATAGTGCTATATTTTACTTCTTTATCTCTTTTTTTTCCAACCAAAAATGTTTTTCTCTGATTAGGGGGTACTTGAATTTAAAAAATGTTCACAGGGGGTACATCACTGAAAAAAGGTTGAGAACCACTGCTCTATAGCACCCGTTGTCTCAAGAGAACACAAAACCTTTTAAAAAGAGATTACACATCCAGAAAACCGGATGTTTCAGCTGTTGCCCTCAGGCAGAAGATTCACAGTACTGAAAACACGAACAAATAAACTGAGGGACCAATTTTGTAACCGGGCCAAAGTACTGTTAAATACAATCATCCATCCATCCATCCATTCTGTACCGCTTATTCCCAAATGGGGTTACGGGGGGCGCTGGCGCCTATCTAAGCTACAATCGGGCGGAAGGCGGTGTACACCCTGGACAAGTCGCCACCTCATCGCAGATAAAAATACAATCATGTGACCTTGAAATTGTGTCATTTCATGCACAAGTGCAATCACCAACATTGATAATACAACTTGGTTTAATGTGTGCAATAACATGCTGCAAAGTATAGTTTTTATAAAGAGTGGATAAATCACCAGTGTATTTATTAATTTTTTTTCAAAATTTTCTTCTGTACTGAGGAGAAATTATGTGCCCAAAATTTTAATTGAACTGGTGTACTTTGTATAATTTTGCAAGTACAATAAATATTCTTATCTTATCTTAGCAGCACGAGGGGGAACACTTCAGCAAGTTGCTGTTGTTTTGACTTTGTCATTAATTACCCTAGTTATGTTTGATTGATATACGGTACTCCATGATCTTTATATTGTATTCAAAGTGTGCAAAAGTTTACCTAAACATGAACTTTTGTCAAGGCTGGAAAAAATTATTCACATTTTCATTTTTTCTGATGGAGAAACTTTTCTACTTATGAAATGAGTTTAAGAACAAATGTAATTCATAAATCGAGGTTCAACAGTATTTACCTCCATGAGAAGCCAGAAGAGGTCCAGCAACTGCTGAATGAGCGGGTGTTCATCCACGGAACCTCCACCCTCCAGAATCCCCAACAGGAAGTTCATGAGCACGTCCTCCACCAGGTAAACTTTACACTACGGATGTAAAGAGAAGGTGACATTAGTGTGCTATAGTAAATGTTTAAGAGCAGGAAGATGATACTAATGAATGAGTAGTCAATAGACCAATGATAGGCTGCTCTCAAATATATAGGAAGAGGTTCTACCATGAGAGGAGCAAAGTGGTTGAAGATGTGAGCAAGCGTGATGAGGACTGTTGGTTCTCCCTTAAGCCTCCAAAGAGAACAATCCTTCTCGAGAAAACGCTCTTCCTGCAAGGAACATTAGCTTTAGTTTAAAAGACCGCCACATGGACCACAGAGGTCTTGGATGTGACATGGTCCAACCTGTATGTCGATGGCGGTGGAAAGGACGTTTTTGATGTAGCCAAGCAGTTTGTGAGCTTTGGTCAGGTCTGCAGTGGGGGGGTCCTGCAGGGGCAGGTAGCCTTCCACGGGATATGTGCACCACATTAAGGACAATGCAGTATGGAGCTTAAAAAAGTCAACACCAAATAAAGCATGCAGTGTTTTTTTTACTTCCAGGATATCTGAGAGGTCTGCTCCCGAAGTTGAACGCCACCGACTCCTTAAAGGAGAGGCTGATTGCGGGAAAATAGGCTACGCCTGGACCTATCTTGATGTCGCTGAACGCTGTGCCCAGAGACTGACCGTTCCTGGGGTTAAATTGTCAAAGCATCTTTTCAGCTGTGGTACATTTATACAACTGCAATATTTTAGATCACATTAAACCGGGCAGTCAAAGACAACAGGGGTCACCAACAGGCAGAAGGTGATGGTTGCTTCGTCCAGGTCGATCAGACAGCTGACGATGTCCCCGGCCGCCCATGACTAAGATGACAAACTAGCATCAGAGACAACAACATTAACAAAAGTTGCATGACCTCAGAGATCACTTCACCTTCCCATAGTTGGTAGTGGTCACGTTCCACTTGCGCACCCGGTTTCCATCGTAGGCGTAAGAATCGGGGGTGTCGCCAACGCCTTCCTAAAGAAGAAGTCACAGCAACACCGTCACAAGCTTTGTGGTTCTACAGATGATGCTAACACTGCTGCGAAGACCAGTTACCTCCTGGTTGAAGCGACAGTTGAGTGTGCACCATCCGATCTGCATGAGACCCTGCGAGGAGATCAGCACCTCGTAGGCCCATTTCCCTGTAAACGTCACACAGTAAGAGGTCACTCTTCAACCCAAATAAAGCGTCACATGATCTCTCACCACATGCAGCTAGCTGAAGACTAACAGCAATGAGACGTTGAATAAAAAGTAGGGAATCGGTAAATTGTAATCCGATATGTTCGGAGCGGAACCTTCAGTTTGCCACAGGGCATACCGAGTTCCTACACGGTGGGCACCTCATGATTTGATACATTTTTGGGATATACATTATAATAAAACTTTTACAAAACAAGTTACAGACTACAAGAGCGCCTCTGCCCAGAGTAACAATGACTCCCACCCAATAGCACCTTTACAATACTTAAAATAGAAATTTAAAAAGCAATTGTGAAGTGAGGTGAATTATATTTATATAGCGCTTTTTCTCTAGTGACTCAAAGCGCTTTACACAGTGAAACCCAATATCTAATTTTTACATTTAAACCAGTGTGGGTGGCACTGGGAGCAGGTGGGTAAAGTGTCTTGCCCAAGGACACAACGGCAGTGACTAGGATGGCAGAAGCGGGGAACGAACCTGCAACCCTCAAGTTGCTGGCACGGCCGCTCTACCAACCGAGTTATACCGCCCCAATTGAGAAGATATCCAAATTATATACTCAAGTACAATCCTAAAAATAGTAAAATCTAAAATTATTATAAGCAACAGTATAACTAATATTAATATCAATAATAGTTGTGTAGGGTTTTCAATCTAAAAATGCATTGTTAAAGCTGGGGTACCGAAGTTTTATTCTTTAACTTTAAAAAAACATATTGGCATCATAACAGTAATAATTTAGGAAAAATAATCTGTCTGCATGTTATCTGTGCCTTATAATTAAGTATTTGAGTAAAAAAAAAAACCCTCCAGATCTAACATCAAGATTTATAGAAAGGATGGATGAGCAGAGCCCGCGAAGGAGCCTCCTCATTGCCTGATGCGATATATAGTGTAGCGCTTGCACGGTGCAAACATGTTTTTAGTAAAGCATTGCTGCCGAACACCTACCTGAAAAAGTTGAAATACCTGGGCGTGCCTTTACAGCATATACTGCTAAAAACCCCAAAAAGAGGAAATCAGAGGAAGAAAAGAAAAGACGTTATATGTGTAAAAAACAAAAAGGAGCCAAAACTCAAATAAATATTGGTCCGGCGTATTCAAGATAGAGGGCAATGCATGCCAGTCTTTGGACACGCAAGTGGCTGTTTTCCTTCTAGACA
The DNA here is from genome assembly GCF_033978795.1 of Nerophis ophidion. NCBI lineage: Eukaryota > Metazoa > Chordata > Actinopteri > Syngnathiformes > Syngnathidae > Nerophis > Nerophis ophidion. Next base: position 35,407,650 of record NC_084626.1, read on the forward strand.
GGTGCACTAATGTTCAATTTTCCCACATTTGGTGTGGCGACTTGTGTTACTGACAGTCGGGTTTTTTTCAGCTACAAATTACGAACTTGAGGATCCACCAATGCAACTTCAGACTGTCAACAACATATGCGTGTGCACGTACAGCTTTCATGGGCGATTTTGCACACTTTCAGAGAGGAGGAGACTGGGAGGGACTATCAGCAAGGTGCGCAGAGCGAGGGGCGAGATTTACATTTTTAATTTTGCCTGGTCACAAAAGATTCAAGTACCCCAGCTTTAATATATTCATGACTTCAACTCGATCTTCACCGTCTGCACGATGCTTCCCTACCATGGATCAGAACATACCTTTGTAAACACAAGTGGTGGCTCGGATGGAGCTGAAGTTACTATGACCGATGACCTGGGGTGAGAACGTGACATGTCAATCATCATCTAGCATTCAAGAAAACATCATGAATAAAAAAACGGTTTTATACCCCGAGCAGGTCGTCATCTACAAACAGAAGCCCCTCGAAGCCGCTGGTATGGTCCAGAACCACCGGCTGAGGGCCCAGACGACCTTCAACGGGCTGGTCTGGACAAGGCGGGAAAGATAAGATAGTCAACAATAACTATAATTTACATTTTAGACCAACACTCTTTATCCTTTTCATCCAATATACCTCGACTGTCCTCAGTGCGTTCTCCCTCAGACAACAACGTTTCTAAGTGAGCACCAAGATCCTGGAAAGCCAAAGACTTCCTACAAACAAGGGACAAGAAGAGGACAGTCAGGACGATACAGCCTAAAATCTATATCCCGATATATACAAACCCCATTTCCATATGAGTTGGGAAATTATGTTGGATGTAAATATAAACGGATTACAATGATTTGAAAATCAGTTTCAACCCATATTAGGTTGATACGCTACAAAGACAACATATTTGATGTTCAAAATGATAAACATTTTTTTTTTGCAAATAATCATTAACTTTAGAATTTGATGCCAGCAACATGCGACAAAGAAGTTGGGAAAGGTGACAATAAATACTGATAAAGTTGAAGAATGCTCATCAAACACTTAATTGGAACCTCCCACAGGTGTGCAGGCTAATTGGGAATAGTTGGGTGCCATGATTGGCTAGAAAAACAGCTTCCCGAAAAATGCTCAGTCTTTCACAAGAAAGGATGGGGCGAGGTACACCTCTTTGTCCACAACTGCGTGAGCAAATAGTCAAACATTTTAAGAACAACGTTTCTCAAAGTGCAATTGCAAGAAATTTAGGGATTTCAACATTTACGGTCCATAATATCATCAAAAGGTTCAGAGAATTTGGAGAAATCACTCCACGTAAGCGGCATGGCCGGAAACCAACATTGAATGACCGTGACCTTCGATCCCTCAGACGGAACTGCAATAAAAACCGACATCAATCTCTAAAGGATATCACCAGATGGCCACAGGGACATTTCAGAAAACCACTGTCACTAAATACGGTTCGTCGCTACATCTCTAAGTGCAAGTTAAAGCTCTACTATACAAAGCGAAAGCCATATATCAACAACATCCAGAAACGCCGCCGGCTTCTCTGGACCCGAGATCATCTAAGATGGACTGATGCAAAGTGGAAAAGTGTTCTGTGGTCTAAAGAGTCCACATTTCAAATTGTTTTTGGAAATATTCGACATCGTGTCATCCGGAACAAAGAGGAAGCAAACTATCCAGACTGTTATCGACGCAAAGTTCAAAAGCCAGCATCTGTGATGGTATGGGGGTGCATTAGTGCCCAAGGCATGGGTAACTTACACATCTGTGACGGCACCATTAATGCTGAAAGGTACATACAGGTTTTGGAACAACATATACTGCCATCTAAGCACAATCTTTTTCATAACGCCCCTGCTTATTTCAGCAAGACAATGCCAAGCCACATTCAGCACGTGTTACAACAGCGTGGCTTCTTAAAAAAAAAGAGTGCGGGTACTTTCCTGGCCTGCCTGCAGTCCAGACCTGTCTCCCATTGAAAATGTGTGGCGCATTATGAAATGTAAAATACGACAGCGGAGACCCCAGACTGTTGAATGACTGAAGCTCTACATAAAACAAGAATGGAAAAGAATTCCACTTTTAAAGCTTCAACAATTAGTTTCCTCAGTTCCCAAACGTTTATTGAGTATTGTTAAAAGATAAGGTGATGTAACACAGTGGTGAACATGCCCTTTCCCAACTACTTTGGCACGTGTTGCAGCCATGAAATTCAAAGTTAATTATTATTTGAAAAAAAGAAATTAAGTTGATGAGTTTGAACATCAAATATGTTGTCTTTGTAGTGCATTCAATTGAACACGGGTTGAAAATTATTTGCAAATCATTGTATTCCGTTTATATTTACATCTAACACAATTTCCCAACTCATATGGAAACGGGGTGTGTGTGTATGTAAATACAAGACTGTCTCAGAAAATTTGAATATTGTGATAAAGTCCTTTATTTTCCGTAATGCAACTAAAAACATGAAAATGCCATACATTCTGGATTCATTACACATCAACTGAAATATTGCAAGCCTTTTATTATTTTAATATTGCTGATTATGGCATACAGCTTAAGAAAACTCAAAAATCCTATCTCAAAAAAATTGAATATTTCCTCAGACCAAGTAAAAAAAAAGATTTATAACAGCAAAACAAAATCAAACATTTGAAAATGTCAATTAATGCACTCAGTACTTGGTTGGGAATCCTTTTGCACGGATTACTGCATCAATGCAGCATGGCATGAAGGCAATCGGCCTGTGGCATTGCTGAGGTGTTATGGATGCCCAGGATGCTTCAATAGCGGCCTTCAGCTCATTTGCATTATTGGGTCTGGTGTCTTTCAGCTTCTTCTTCACAATACCCCACAAATTCTCTATGGGGTTTAGGTCAGGAAAGTTGGCAGGCCAATGGAGGACAGTAATGTCATGGTCAGTACACCAGTTACTGCTGGTATTGGCACTGTGAGCAGGTGGCCGATCATGCTGGAAAATTAAATCTTCATCTCCATATAGCTTTACAACAGATGGAAGCATGTACACAGCTGCATTGACTCTGGACTTGATGAAACACAGTGGACCAAAACCAGCAGCTGACATGGCTCCCCAAACCATTGCTGACTGAGGGAACTTCCGTTGTCTAGAGTTCAGGAGTGGCTTGACCATGGGAATACGGCTATTGAAGCTGTATCTGTTGAAAAGCTCTATGGGGATGATGATTTCATTTTCCGGCATGATCTGGCACCTGTCCACAGTGCCAAAACCACCAGTAACTGGTGTACAAGAAGACATGCTAACCGCTAAGCGAGAGAGCTCTTGAATGTTAATACGGGTGGGCAGATTGAGATGTATACGGACAGTTACAATACCAAGTATAGTATCAGTATATGGTCGACACTGCAGTGATTATATAAATATTTTTCACGACAAAATCAACAATTATTTTTTGCAGGACTTTAGGACTTTAATTCAGAGCCAACAGTAGGTTTTGCTTATATTTAGTTATTTTGAACCATTGAGTTTATTTAGCACAAAATATTGTATGTATTAAAAAAATATAAGGACATACATTTAATAATTAATTGATATTGTTAGACCACCATTCCGTTTACTGTTCTTATATTTGTCAGATATTATGCAAAAGGTCAGAAACTAAATTAGGACACTTGGTAACCAATTGAATGGTTCATTTATCATTTATATGCCAAATAATATATTGTGACAATTATTGCAGGAGGCTAAAATGTACAGTATGTAGCAATATAGATTTTAGGCCATATCATCCATCCATTTTCTACCGCTTGTCCCTTTTGGGGTTGCGGGGGGTGCATATCACCAATCCCTAACTGATATTATACTAGGTATTGTTACTGTCAATCTTTGTATGGATCCGCCCACCCCTTCTTACATTTAACAGCTCTTGCTTTGGTGTTAGCCTGGTTTCTTCTATACTACTTTGTTGTATAGTGTGGCATGCTTCGCTAGTCCTCATCTTCCGGTAATGATACTTGTACGAAAGGTTTACTTGCCACCATGGAGGAAAGGACTATTGACTAGTAACGCCTTCGCATTGTAAAGAGACTTTAGGTGCTACCTGGTTAGTGAGGACGTTACATTGACGACGCTTTTAATCGCTTGTCGCTGTCAAATTTTCAGGACACAGTTATAATTTGTCATCAACATACATTATCACGATGTGGTATTAAAAGCTCTATAATCGGCCAAGTTTATTTTGAAAATTGTCTAGATATGCTACGATAAATGGTAATAATAAAATGGCAGTAAATCTAACGAAGGTTAGTATTACCATTTTTTTATTAAAATTATTGTATACCCGTGATTGTTACAACTGCACTTAGATAAACTCATAGACTGACTAGCCCCACCTCGCCAACTTGAATGCTAACCTCAAAACAAGAGACATTAACGTCTTTCCCTATTAAAGAACAACACAACCGAAACTAAACTTGTATAAACACATACAGTACGGTTTAAACAAAACACTGTCTGAGCAACTAAGATATTCAATGAGGCACAATGAAGTATTATATATAGTTATATGATATTAAATTATGCATATTGAAATAAGCTGTGCTCTCTTACTACACAGTGATCGTTCTATATAGTACGTTCAAGGACCACTGAAGAGAGTAGGATGCCACAATCCCCATCAGAAATAATAAATAATAATAACAATAGAACTGTTACACACTTTTCATTTAAATAAATCTTAAAAGTGCTACAGTACAAATAAATATTTAAAACAATACAAACTTAGCCATTAAAAACAGATAAAATACTAAGACTAAAACACTATAAGTAAAGCATAAAAAGCACAAAACATGCAAAATAATGGGGATGTGAATCGATAAGATTCGATGCAATTCTCAGGGTAACGATTCAATTCAGAATCGATTCTCGAATAAAAATGATTCTCGATTCAAAATCAATACTTTTTTTATAATAATTTAATGATTGGGTGCCAATGGTTTGATTAACTACATCCCTTTAAAAAATAGATAAGCAGCTCGGATAAATTTCCATGTTACTTCAAAGAAAACTGGTTTTGTTTAATAAAATTCTACCCAAACATTTACTAGAGTGGCTGGACAGGACAGATTTTTTTGGGGGGGTGTTGATTTGATTTTTAATAACGATTCTTAATCGCAAATTATTCGAAAATTTATTTTTTTAAATAGCAGGTTTTCTAACAGTGTGTATTTATTTTAGCTACTCAAAAAATAACTTAATCAAAATATTTTGGCATGTATAAGTACTTTCTAAGCACATTCAACAATGCTGCTGCAATAATAATGATAACCGTGATATGAAATTTTCATATCGTTATATCCCTAAAACCACCTATATCGAGGAACACTGTTCTTTCACTGAACATGTTGACTTATTTTTATCATGTTGTGACATCTGAAAAGCTGTGTGTGTGAAACGCAACATGCTATAAGACAACAACCCGGCCCCTTCCCCAAAACAACAACAATCAGAAAACACAAAGACACCATTTACCAAAATAAGAGCTTATGGAGCCAAACATCTTCAGTGTGTGTAAGGCACAAGAAGCGAACAACATGATGAAGTACCAGTGAGGCAGTGGTGTATGTGTGTGTCTATGAATAGAAGTGTTGGTAACATAACGCTGGAGAATTGAGGTCAACATGCGAACAAACTTCAGCCTCTTCAGTACAGGAATCTAATTAATTTTTTGTGGGTGTTCTGCGTGAACACTACTTGTGTGTACAGATATGACGTTGAACACCTCACACTCACTTATGCATCCCAGCTGTGTTGAAATCAATTGTTTAGGTCAGTGTTTACTTAATTTATTTGTCACACATCTAGTTAAATCTGACTGCAGGAAGCAGAGTTCCTCGTGTTTAAACACATACACATGGGATTCTAATACTAATAAGCCCAGAACATTGCCAGGTAGGGCCGGGCGAAATTATATCAATATATATCGCGATGGACACGTAGTCATTATCAAGAGAAAATGTGTTTGATAAAACGTTTAATGGTTGTTTTTCTTTCTGTCAGAAGAAACTGGAAGTTGCAAGCGAGGTTGGTTGCATGGATAAGTGTCCTCGCTCTCAGGTAACCGAGCAATAGGAAGTGATCACTGATTAGTGGGAGTGACACTTCAACAGTCAATCAGGTAAAAGTATCAACTGTCAAGCTTGGTTGCACCATCTTGTTGTCTCGCGGTTGGTTCTTGAGTGAGAAGAGAAACTAAAAATGAATGCAGCAGAGAGTGAAAAGATTGTGGATAAAACAGTAAACGTCACCTCGAAAGCATGGCATTTTTTTTTTCAAATGAACCGTAGTCAGACCACTGTGATCTGAAAATTATGCAAGGTGCTTGTCTCCGCCAAGATTTGTAAGACCACACCACCCTGCACTGAAGCTTCAAACAATGGTTCTTCTCAGATTTGTCTATGTTTACATTTTTACACTTTGCACTATTAGTATTCTCTATTTATGCAACTTAACTTTATGGGGTTTTTGTAAAAGGATTTGTTTGCAACTCGCTCACAATAACATATTTAAAAGCAAGAAATATAACAAGAACACCAGTGGCTATCTTATGTTACCATTAGTGGTTTAACGGAACACATTTGTGTTAAAACTGTCTATATTTTGTCTAAACTATCCAAATTTCTATCATTAGCAAACAACACCCAAAGCTGATGCATGTGCATGCGTTTACGCACAAATGTAGTTATGTCATGATGTTCTAAAGGCCCTGTAAGGTGGTTATAACGCTTATAATATGTTGGAAAGTTAGCACCCTCTAGACATCTGTGTAAACGTTACAAACAGCTCTTTTAAGTGATCAATGTGATTTTAGAATTATGTTTAAATTGATTATTTTTCATGGTTGTGTTGACATTGTCTTTTCTTTCTGCCTATATGGCTGGAGGTATTATAATCAAAGGTGCCATATGTAGTAATGTGGCCAGCAATGGTGCTGAAATCACAGTCAAAACCATGTAGTCCCCTCCCAAAAACCATGTTACGCATAAATCATATAGTCTACTACCATGTCAATACACAAACAAGAAAATCATTACATGTAATGCGTTATATTGTGTCAAGCAAATACCACTTCATATGTGTTTGATGCACCTACAGTACCAGAAACCACAGTTAGTCGTGCTAATGTTGGAACCCCCTTTCCTCAACATATTTGTATATTGAGAACGAAATAGGCACTGACACTCCCCATATTTACATAGGTTTTATTTGTTGAAAGTATACTTTTCCCTATCAGTTGGATAACAGATCGACAAACAGGCTAACGGGAAAATATTTTCCCCGTTAGCCTATTTGTCGATATGTCATTGACCAGGCAGGCATGCCAAGCATTCGTTGCACGAAATACTAACTTTGTTAAACAAGATCATAGATCGTATTGGACAATATAGTTTACCTACGAAGTGTCAATTTCCATTTATTATAAAATATTAACAAAACGTAAATGCCTGACTTACCTATCAAGGAGGAAATTATCAAGTTTGGCGTCAGATTAAAAAATCTTCTCCGCCTTCAATCGTCTCCGTCTTTAAAGGCATCCCCGATGATTTGAGAATCATAACGAGGCCTTTTAGATTTACTAAAGTCGGACATGTTTGGTAACTTTACCAGTGGCAGTAGCCAGACGAAGGTGGCGGTGCGTAACTGGCAACCTGGATGTGACACACTCGCGGACATTCTAATTGGTCAAATGGTAGAAGGCGGGGCATCAAAATTAAAACAATGACAAGATTTCAGGGCTGTTAATCCAATTTTTAAATGACCTTATCCCTGCTGAACTACTGTTATCAGTTATAGAGGTATTCGAAAAGAACATGACTTATTAATGCCTTTTGACATATCAGGGCCATTTAATGACGACTTGACATGAAATTATTACATACGGCACCTTTAAATAAAAATGTTTACATTCAATATATTTTTTGCTTGGTCCTTATTTTCGGTAGGTCATAAAAAATATCAATAATTATCGCTATCGATTGATATAAAACAATTATATTGTAATACAATTTTCAACCATATCGCCCAGCCCTGTTGCCAGATAGTTGTATCCCATTGCTTTTCACACAGAACAGCAACATGAGTGAAAAAAGCGTCTTTCTTTCATTGCACAGTAAAATCTGGTGTTTTCAAGAAGATGAGAGATGAAGCTACCTGAGGGAGGCCAGTGCAGGTCCCGGTTTGCTAGGGGAAGGGAACACATGATGCAAATAGTCACTCAGCAGCTTCTCATTCACGATCCCTGATGGAAAAAAAGAACAAAATGACATGCGACATTGAACACAGGCTGGAGACGGTGTCAATGACGTTGGTACACACCAGTAGATTTAGGCTTGTCTGTGTCAGAAGATAGTCGGTAGTTGCGACGGCTCAGAGCGGTGCCGCCACCTTTGGAGCTCATGCTGCCTGCTTGGAGTCAGCTGGTCCTCCCAACCACTGAAAACTAAAAATGATTTCACATATGGCTCCACACAAACAAACTAAATCGCAATTACGCTTCTTTGCATTAACTTGCAATTTTAATTTCCCCATGAGGATGATTATCTAAAAATTCCCCAAGGTGCTGCATTACAGGGCGAGTTGGCTCACCTGCCCAGGTCTACCAAAGTTATTCAGTTCAGTTTTCAGTTTATTTTGAACATGCATACGATAAAATGTAATGCATGACACAATTCAAGTTGCTTCATTACAGCACGTCCGAAAAGGAGTAGGAAGAAGCAGAGCATATTTAATCCTACCCCTTTTATATTATACCATAGCAATTTTATCAAATTTCCTTGTTTTCTGTAACAGAAATGTGAACAAATCAAATAATTATTTTTTTTAAATATACCATAGTAAGTATACAAATATTAAATACATAAATAAACTTTGCCTCTATAAAAAAAAGGCAAAAAAAAGGGTTCAGATCCATCCATCCATCCATCTTCTTCCGCTTATCCGAGGTATGGTCGCGGGGGCAGCGGCCTAAGCAGGGAAGCCCAGACTTCCCTCTCCCCAGCAACTTCGTCCAGCTATTCCCGGGGGATCCCGACGCGTTCCCATGCCAGCCGGGATACATAGTCTTCCCAACGTGTCCTGGGTCTTCCCCGTGGCCTCCTACTGGTTGGACATGCCCTAAACACCTCCCTAGGGAGGCGTTCGGGTGGCATCCTGACCAGATGCCCGAACCACGTCATCTGGCTCCTCTTGGTGTAGAGGAGCAGCGGCTTTACTTTGAGCTCCTTCCGGATGACAGAGCTTCTCACCCTATCTCTAAGGGAGAGCCACGCCACCCGGCGGAGGAAACTCATTTCGGCCATTTGTACCCATGATCTTATCCTTTTGGTCATGACCCAAAGCTCATGACCATAGGTGAAGATGGGAACGTAGATCGACCGGTGAATTGAGAGCTTTGCCTCCCGGCTCAGCTCCTTCTTCACCACAACGGATTGATACAACGTCCGCATTAATGAAGATGCCGCACCGATCCGCCTGTCGAGCTCACGATCCACTTTTCCCTCACTTGTGAACAAGACTCTTAGGTACTTGAACTCCTCCAAGTGGGGCCGGGTCTCCTCCCGAACCCGGAGGTAGCACTCCACCCTTTTCCGGGTGAGAACCATGTACCCGGATTTGGAGGTGCTCATTCTCATTCCAGTCGCTTCACACTCGGCTGCGAACCAATCCAGTGAGAGCTGAAGATCCCGGCCATATGAAGCCATCAGGATGTCGGTGACATCTGCAAAAAAGCAGAGACCTGATCCCGCGGCCACCAAACCAGAACTCCTCAACGCCTTGACTGCGCCTAGAAATTCTGTCCATAAAAGTTATGAACAGAATCGGTGACAAAGGGCAGCTTTGGCGGAGTCCAACCCTCACTGGAAATGTGTCCGACTTACTGCCGGCAATGTGGACCAAGCTCTGACACTGATTGTACAGGAGGGTTCAAGAGGGTTCCATCATAATTCAAGATGATCATCATAATTATTGTTCTGTGTACTCTGTGAACACTTGTAGTTAAATGAAGGGTTTGTGTGTTCTCTATATCCAACATTATCCAACAGTTTGGATCGATTGGAATAATTCATAATTTTTCTTCGTAGTAAAATATAGTTTTGAAAGGGTCTTTATTATGTGCATGAATATACTGTCGATGGCACGAGTATGCTATGTTTTTTTACTTAATTTTTTTTTCTGTATTTCTTATCTCCTTTAATGAGAACCTCGTGGGTTGACTGTTAAAAACGGCAGAAAGGCCATTGGAAGTTTATTTGAAGGTGAATAGGACAACAAGAAAATGATTATGGATAATAACGATACAAAGTACGAAAAACATGTACCTGGGGATAGGTTGATTGGCAACACTAAATTGGCCGAATGTGAGTGTGAAGGTTGTCTGTCTGTGTTGGCCCTGCGATGAAGTGGCGACTTGTCCCGGGTGTACCCCCGCCTTCCGCCCCCCTGAAGGGAATACGCGGTAGAAAACAGATGGATGGATGGAGAGCGATTTCTTTGGGGAAAAAAAAAAAAAAATCGCACCAGTTAAATACAATTCCGATTAAAAAAAAAGAGAATCACTTTTTCTTTCGCAGAATCGTGCAGCCTTAAAGGCCTATTGAAACCCACTACTACCAACCACGCAGTCTTACAGTTTATATATCAATGATGAAATCTTAACATTGCTACACATGCCAATACGGCCGGTTTAGTTTACTAAATTGCAATTTTAAATTTCCCCCGAGGTATTTTGTTGAAAACGTCGCGGAATGATGATGCGTGCGCGTGATGTCTCGGGTTGTAGCGGACATCTTTTTCCAGCCCGATCATAAGTAGTCTGCTTTAATCGCATAATTACACAGTATTCTGGACATCTGTGTTGCTGAATCTTTTGCAATTTGTTCAATGAATAATGGAGAACTCAAAGTAGAAATATGGAGGTGGGAAGCGGTGCACTGCAGCTGCCTTTAGCCACACAAACACAGCCGGTGTTTCCTTGTTTAAAATTCCCGAAGGTGAAGCTTTACTATGGAACAGAGCGGTCAAGCGAACATGGATCCCGACCACATGTTAACCGGCAAGTTTAGGTGAGAAAATTGTGGTAATAAGTCGGCTCTTACCAGAGAAATCAGCGGAGCTTGCGTCCTGCTGCAGCTGCTGCGGACTATTACCTCCTCCCACCGGAGACACTGGCGGTCAACACACCCGTGGCCACACCCCTCCGACTTTCAGGTACCATATAATCTCCCTAAAACACTAGTAACACAATAAGCAGATAAGGGATTTTCCAGAATTATCCTAGTAAATGTGTCTAATAACATCTATCGCTCTCACTGCTCTCGCCTTTTTTTCCTTTTTTTTTTCTAGTTCTTCACTCTCATTATCCTCATCCACAAATCTTTCATCCTCGCTCAAATTAATGGGAAAATTGTCGCTTTCTCGGTCCGAATCGCTCTCGCTGCTGGTGGCTATGATTATAAACAATGTGAGGATGTGAGGAGCTCCACAACCCGTGAGGTCACGCGCACATCGTCTGCTACTTACGGTACAGGCAAGGCTTTTTTTTATTAGCGACGAAAAGTTGCAAACTTTATCCTCTATGTTCTCTACTAAATCCTTTCAGCAAAAATATGGCAATATCGCGAAATGATCAAGTATGACACATAGAATGGACCTGCTATCCCCGTTTGAATAAGAAAATCTCATTTCAGTAGGCCTTTAAATACGCGTCATGAGTTGTATTATGATGGGCAGCACGGTGGGCCAGGGGTTAGTGCATGTTCCTCACAATACGAAGGTCCTGAGTTCCATCCCGGGTTGCATGTTCCGTGACTGCGTGGGTTCCCTCCGGGTACTCCGGCTTCCTCCAAAAACATGCACCTGGGGATAGGTTGATTGGCAACACTAAAAAAATGGCCCTAGTGCAGTGGTTCTTAACCTGGGTTCGATCGAACCCCTGGGCTCAGGGGTTCGGCGGAGGTCAAGACACATCCGTCTCATTGTGTAAATAAAAACTTCTCCCTATCGGCGTAATACGGATACGGCAACAGCAGAAGTCACACTGATTTGCAGGTGTGTAATTTGTTGTGAGTTCATGCACTGTGTTGGTTTTGTTCTTTGAACAAGGTGATGTTCATGCACAGTTCATTTTGTGCACCAGTAAAAAAACATGGTAACACTTTAGTATGGGGAACATATTCACCATTAATTAGTTAGTTAACATATTGGCTCTATTAAGTAGTTATTAATGCCTTATTTGGCATGGCCTTATTATAACCCTAACCCTCTAACCCTAACCAAATAACTCTAAATTAAATTAAGTTGGCCCTGCACTCTTCAGCATCTACATGCTGCCGCTAGGTGACATCATACGCAAATACGGTGTTAGCTTTCACTGTTATGCTGATGACACCCAACTCTACATGCCCCTAAAGCTGACCAACACGCCGGACTGTAGTCAGCTGGAGGCGTGTCTTAATGAAATTAAACAATGGATGTCCGCTAACTTTTTGCAACTCAACGCCAAAAAAACGGAAATGCTGATTATCGGTCCTGCTAGACACCAAACTCTATTTAATAATACAACTCTAACATTTGACAACCAAACAATTAAACAAGGCGACGCGGTAAAGAATCTGGGTATTATCTTCGACCCAACTCTCTCCTTTGAGGCACACATTAAAAGCGTTACTAAAACGGCCTTCTTTCATCTCCGTAATATCGCAAAAATTCGCTCCATTCTGTCCACTAAAGACGCTGAGATCATTATCCATGCGTTTGTTACGTCTCGCCTCGACTACTGTAACGTATTATTTTCGGGTCTCCCCATGTCTAGCATTGAAAGATTACAGTTGGTACAAAATGCGGCTGCTCGACTTTTGACAAGAACAAGAAAGTTTGATCATATTACGCCTGTACTGGCTCACCTGCACTGGCTTCCTGTGCACTTAAGATGTGACTTTAAGGTTTCACTACTTACGTATAAAATACTACACGGTCTAGCTCCATCCTATCTTGCCGATTGTATTGTACCATATGTCCCGGCAAGAAATCTGCGTTCAAAGGACTCCGGCTTATTAGTGATTCCCAAAGCCCAAAAAAAGTCTGCGGGCTATAGAGCGTTTTCATTTCGGGCTCCAGTACTCTGGAATGCCCTCCCGGTAACAGTTCGAGATGCCACCTCAGTAGAAGCATTTAAGTCTCACCTTAAAACTCATTTGTATACTCTAGCCTTTAAATAGACTCCCTTTTTAGACCAGTTGATCTGCCGTTTCTTTTCTTTTTCTTCTATGTCCCACTCTCCCTTGTGGAGGGGGTCCGGTCCGATCCGGTGGCCATGTACTGCTTGCCTGTGTATCGGCTGGGGACATCTCTGCGCTGCTGTTCCGCCTCCGCTTGGGATGGTTTCCTGCTGGCTCCGCTGTGAACGGGACTCTCGCTGCTGTGTTGGATCCGCTTTGGACTGGACTCTCGCGACTGTGCTGGATCCATTATGGATTGAACTTTCACAGTATCATGTTAGACCCGCTCGACATCCATTGCTTTCCTCCTCTCCAAGGTTCTCATAGTCATCATTGTCACCGACGTCCCACTGGGTCATTATTGTCACCGATGTCCCACTGGGTGTGAGTTTTCCTTGCCCTTATGTGGGCCTACCGAGGATGTCGTAGTGGTTTGTGCAGCCCTTTGAGACACTAGTGATTTAGGGCTATATAAGTAAACATTGATTGATTGATTGATAAGTGTTTGTTACTTAGAATATGTTCCCCTAGTTTCCAAAAAACTCTAACTTAAGTCTTTGTTACTTAGAATATGTTCCCCATACTAAAGTGTTACCAAAAACATATAACTTTGTCTTGAATTTGAAAAAAAAAAACATTTTATTTTTCACTAAAGACGGGTTCGGTGAATTCGCATATGAAACGGGTGGGGTTCGGTACCTCCAACAAGGTCAAGAACCACTGCCCTAGTGTGTGAATGTGAGTGTGAATGTTGTCTATCTGTGTTGGCCCTGTGATGAGGTGGCGACTTGTCCAGGGTGTACACAACCTTCAGCCCGATTGTAGCTGAGATAGGCTCCAGCACCCCATGCGGCGACCCCGAAAGGGACAAGCGGTAGGAAATGGATGGATAATTGTATTAGCTTCAACTACATCTGTCTGTTAGCTCAGTGCTACGAATTTAGGTGGCATTTGACATTTATCAACAGCGAGAGCCAAATTGCTATTCTAATTAAGCGTGAGGGTTGACTATAGTCAGGTAGAATGTCGTGGTGGGAAATTACAGCCCTCAGCTGACCTGGCCCGGCACACCTCCAGCACTCACATGGGGACAACCGGGTGTCAGTTTAAAAGACTCATCAACAAAAAGGACTGCAAGAGTATTCTTCAAAGTCGCTCTTAGCTAGCAGGCTAGCTACCCGGGTACAAACAGCGAGTTCGCTATCACCACAAAATGACACGTTGGACGGTGGAACTTACCACTATGTCCGGTGCCACCGATCCAGTCCGACGTCAACAGTTTATTCAGTTTTTTTATTTTTATCCGAATTTCCGAATGTGTGTCGTGCAGGTTGATTTCTGCCACAACAGTGTTGGCAACGCCTCTGGAGCTACGGCGAATGGACGGGGTCAAAAACGCCTCACACGAAAGAAGGAAGCATTTATTGATGGATTGATCAATTGATTGATTGAAACTTTTATAAGTAGATTGCACAGTTCAGTACATATTCCGTACAACTGACCACTAAATGGTAACATCCAAATAAGTTTTTCATCTTGTTTAAGTCGGGGTCCACGTGAATCAATTCATGGCAAAGCAATAAAAAAATTTCAGAATGTTGTCATCATCGTTATTATTTATGTTATTATTATTATGCAGCAAGGCCAGAAATTTAGTATGTACGACGCATAATGTCAATTATTATCTCCAAAAAGGCTAATTTGATTGTTAACGTCTACCAGTTGGACTGCTGGGTGTTTAAATAATGGTTCGAAATAATTAACAAAGTCATATTTTTTCAATCCTATTTTACATATTTTACGTATTACTGAATTGTATTTCATACCGATAAAATACTGACGTTACAGATCACTATTGATTTTATGTTTCCATCTTGCGGGCATAGATGGCATGGCACTTTGTGGAGTGGTTTAATTCAGTGGTCCTCAACCTTTTTTCAGTGATGTACCTACCCCCTGTGAACATTTTTTTTAATTCAAATACCCCCTAATCAGAGCAAACCATTTTTGGTTGAAAAAAAGAGATAAAGAAGTAAAATACAGCACTATGTATTTTACTGATTGATGCAATCAATCAATCAATGATTATTTATATAGCCCTAAATCACTAAAATACCCCTTCCAACCCGCACCAAGCCAGCGTGGAAGGTGTAGGCTAATAACCAGCATGAAAAGTACGCCAAATGGCAGAAACATGCTGAGGCTTTTGTCCAGCAGTGGACTGACAACGGCTGATGATGATGAAATCACTACTGTCTCAAAGGGCTGCACAAACCACAACACAAACCACAAAGACATGCTCGGTAGAGCCCACATAAGGGCAAGGAAAACTCACACCCAGTGGGACGTCGGTGACAATGATGACTATGAGAAACCTTGGAGAGAACCGCATACGTGGGCAACCCCCCTCAAGGGGAACCGAAAGCAATGGATGTCGAACATGATACTGTGAAAGTTCAATCCATAGTGGATCCAACACAACCGGGAGAGTCCAGTCCAAAGTGAATCCAACACAGCAGAGAGAGTCCCGTCCACAGTGGAGCCAACAGGAAACCAACCCAAGTGGAGGCGGATCAGCAGCGCAGAGATGTCCCAGCCGATACACAGGCGAGCGGTCCATCCTGGGTCCTGACTCTGGACGAGCGGTCCATCTTGGGTCCCAACTCAGGACAGCCAGTACTTCATCCATGGCCACCGGACCGGACCCCCTCCACAAGGGAGAGTGGGACAGAGGAGAAAAAGAAAAGAAACAGCAGATCAACTGGTTTAAAAAGGGAGTCTATTTAAAGGCTAGAGTATACAAACGAGTTTTAAGGTGAGACTTAAATGGTTCTACTGAGGTAGCATCTCAAATTGTTACCGGGAGGGCATTCCAGAGTACTGGAGCCCGAACGGAAAACGCTCTATAGCCCGCAGACTTTTTTTGGGCTCTGGGAATCACTAATAAGCCGGAGTCCTTTGAACGCAGATTTCTTGCCGGGACATAAGGTACAATACAATTGGCAAGATAGGCTGGAGCTAGACCATGTAGTATTTTATATGTAAGTAGTAAAACCTTAAAGTCACATCTTAAGTGCACAGGAAGCCAGTGCAGGTGAGCCAGTATAGGCGTAATACGATCAAACTTTCTTGTTCTTGTCAAAAGTCTAGCAGCCGCATTTTGTACCAACTGTAATCTTTTAATGCTAGACATGGGGAGACCCGATAATAATACGTTACAGTCATCAAGGCGAGACGTAACAAACGCTTGGATAATGATCTCAACGTCTTTAGTGGATAAAATGGAGCAAATTTTAGCGATATTACGGATATGATAGAAGGCCGTTTTAGTAACACTTTTAATGTGTGACTCAAAGGAGAGAGTTGGGTCGAAGATAATACCCAGATTATTTACCGAGTTGCCTTGTTTAATTGTTTGGTTGTCAAATGTTAAAGTTGTATTATTAAATAGAGGTCGGTGTCTAGCAGGACCGATAATCAGCTTTTCCGTTTTTTGGGCGTTGAGTTGCAAAAAGTTAGCGGACATCCATTGTTTAATTTCATTGAGACACGCCTCCAGCTGACTACAATCCGGCGTGTTGGTCAGCTTTGGGGGCATGTAGAGTTGGGTGTCATCAGCATAACAGTGAAAGCTAACACCATATTTGCGTTTATTAAATTGTATAACAGTGCAAAATATTGCTCATTTGTAGTGGTCTTTCTTGAAGTATTTGGAAAAAAAGATATAAAAATAACTAAAAACTTGTTGAAAAATAAACAAGTGCTTCAATTATAAATAAAGATTTCTACACATAGAACTAATAATTAACTTAAAGTACTCTCTTTGGGGATTGTAATAGAGATCCATCTGGATTTATTCACTTAATTCGAAACATTTCTTCACAAAAAAAAGAAATCTTCAACATCAATATTTATGGAACATGTCCACAAAAAATCTGTCTGTCAACACTGAATATAGCATTGTTGCATTTCTTTTCACAGTTTATGAACTTACATTCATATTTTGTTGAAGTATTATTCAGTAAATATATTTATAAAGGATTTTTGAATTGCTGCTATTTTTAGAGAATGTTCAAAAAATCTCACATACCCCTTGGCACACCTCCAAGAACCCACAGGAGTATGCGTACCCCCATTTGGGAACCACTGCTTTAATTGATTGATTGATTGATCGAAACTGTTATTAGTAGATTGCACAGTACAGTACATATTCTGTACAATTGAACACTAAATGGTAACACCCAAATAAGTTTTTCAACTTGTTTAAGTCGGGGTCCACGTCCGAGGCGAACCATCTGCTCCTTAATTTGGACAAGACAAAAGAGCTGGTCATCGTCTTCTAGAAGAGAATGACCCCTGTGGAGCCCATCAACATCCAGGGCCGGGAGGTGGCAGTAGTGGGGCAGTACAAGTACCTGGGAGTCCACTTGAACAGCAGACTGGACAGGAAGGACAACAGCAAAGCTGCATATAAGAAGGACATGAGCAGACTCTTTTTCCTGAGGAAGCTTAGGTCCTTTAATATGTGCAGCAAGTTGTTGGAGATCTTTTATCAGTCTGTTGTGGCCTGTGCCATGTACTTTGCAGTGGTTTGTTGGGGGAGCAGCACCAGCAAAAGAGACTTAAACCGTTGGAGGCGTTTGTGTCAGTGATGGACAGGAGGACACTGGACTAACTGCTCTCAGTCATGGACAATTCTGCCCACGTACTCCACCAGACAATTTGAGGGACAGCGGAGCTCATACTTCAACAGGCTCCTTCACCTTTGTTCCCCTCAGTGTTTGATTCAAGCACTCCTTCATTCAGCACTCCATCCAGCTGTATAATTACTCGCCATACAGCAATAGATGATACCTGTCTATTGCCTGACCGCTTCCATGTTAACTACCTCTCTTTGTTTAT
Source organism: Nerophis ophidion (assembly GCF_033978795.1). Classification (NCBI taxonomy): domain Eukaryota; kingdom Metazoa; phylum Chordata; class Actinopteri; order Syngnathiformes; family Syngnathidae; genus Nerophis; species Nerophis ophidion. The sequence goes on from NC_084626.1 coordinate 35,425,841, forward strand.
AATGTACATTTTCTGCATGATCTACTCTATTCTATGCTACAGCTGTTACATATACTGTAATAGTGTACATGGTAATTGTTATGTATTGTATATAGTATATGAAAATATAATAAAATATAATATTATATAATATAATATTATATAATATAATATAGCGCCCCCCGCAACCCCAAAGGGAATAAGCGGTAGAAAATAGATGGATGGAATCTAATATAATACAGCCCTGCGATGAGGTGGTGACTTGTCCAGGGTGTACCCCGCCTTCCACCCGATTGTAGCTGAGATAGGCGCCAGCGACCCCCGCGACCCCAAAAGGGAATAAGCGGTAGAAAATGGATGGATGCATAATATATTATAGGCACCAGCGCCCCCCGCAACCCCAAAGGGAATAAGCGGTAGAAAATGGATGGATCGAATATAATATATTATAGCCCTGCAATGAGGTGGCGACTTGTCCAGGGTGTACACCGCCTTCCGCCCGATTGTAGCTGAGATAGGCCCCAGCGCCCCCCGCGACCCCAAAGGGGAATAATGCGGTAGAAAACGGATGGATGCATAATATAATATAATATAGGCACCAGCGCCCCCCGCAACCCCGAAGGGAGTAAGCGGTAGAAAATAGATGGATTGAATATAATATAATATAGCTCTGCAATAAGGTGGTGACTTGTCCAGGGTGTACGCCGCCTTCCGCCCGAATACAGCTGACATAGGCTCCAGCGACCCCCCGCAACCCCCCGCGATGCCAAAAGGGACAAGCGGTACGGGTAATATAATATAATATAATATAATACAATATATCAGTATACTCAGTGGCTTAGTGGTTAGAGCAGGGGTCACCAACCTTTTTGAAACCAAGAGCTACTTCTTGGGTACTGATTAATGCGAAGGGCTACCAGTTTGATACACACTTAAATAAATGGTCAGAAATAGCCAATTTGCTCAATTTACCTTTAACTCTATGTTATTTGTTCAGTATCTAATAAATTGAAATGTATTATGTTTGCAGATGATACAAATGTATATTGTTCAGGAGAAGACTTGAAGGAAGTGTTGAGGATAATGGAGGTTGAGTTAATTCAACAAAAAAAATGGTTTGATATTAATAAGTTATCATTAAATGATAAGAAAACTAAATTTATGGTGTTTAGTGGTGCAAGGACAAATTGTGAAGCAAAATTAAAGTTAAATCATGTGGAAATTGATAGAGTATATGAAACTAAATTCTTGGGAATAATAATTGATTATAAACTGTGTTGGAAACCGCATATTGAATATATAAAAGGAAAAATATCCAAATCTATTGCTATTCTTTATAAAGTAAGACACATGCTGAATAAGACATGCCTGCATATGTTGTATTATTCTTTTATTTTTCCATATTTAACGTATTGTGTTGAAATTTGGGGAAATGTTTATAAAACAAACATAGACCCAATCATAAAACTTCAAAAAAGGGTCATAAGAATAATACACAAAGCCTGCTACTATGAACATACCAATCCTTTATTTATGAGTTCAAATGTGTTAAAATTTTCCGACATTGTGTTTTTAAAAACAATGGAAATTATGTTTCGAGTAAAGAACAACAGCCTTCCAGCTTGTATTCGCAGGCTATTTCATTTAAGAGGAGAAAACTATCATTTACGGGGGATATCGATTTTTTAAATGGGTAAAGCGAGAACAAATATAAAATACAAATGTATTACAGTTTTAGGAGTTAAATGGTGGAACAAGCTCAGTGATGAGCTGAAGACATGCAATTCTTTGGTAAGGTTTAAGAAAACATAGAAAGGTGAAATAATTAAAAATTATAAAATATAGTCACAATTACTTTCATCCCATTGGTTTTTGATTTATTTATTTTTTTATGTTGATGTTCCAGGCAATCTAATTTTCTGTGAAGGTATAGGATAGGCAAATATAAACTTTGGCTTCAGCCTATTCCTTTTTTGGTCATTCTTTTTCTTTTCTTTTATGTGTAAATGTGCATTATTGTATACATATAACATGTACTGTAAAACTGATCACACACAATGGTTGATTGATTTGATTTGATTGATTATATGACCGAAATAAACGTATTTCATATTTCATATTTCATATTTCATATATTTATTATTAAAAATTAATGATATTTATCTTTGTGGAAACACTGATCATCTTAATGATTTCTCACAATAAATATTTATAGAAACAGATAAATATTTTTATAAATATATTTTGACTCTTTAAAATTCAAAATTCAACCGAAAAAAGGAAGAGAAAAACTAGTTAATTTGAATCTTTTTGAAAAAATAAAAAAAATAATTTATGGAACGTCATCAGTAATTTTTCCTGATTAAGATTGATTTTAGAATTTTGATGACATGTTTTAAATAGGTTAAAATCCAATCTGCATTTTGTTAGAATATATAGCAAATTGGGCCAAGCTATATTTCTAACAAAGACAAATATTTTTTTTGAATTTTGAAGTTTGAAGAAATATTTCACAAATATTCTTTGTCGAAAAAACAGAAGCTAAAATGAAGAATTAAATTAAAATTTATTTATTATTCTTTACAATAAAAAAAATAAATTTACTTGAACAGTGATTTAAATTGTCAGGAAAAAAGAGGAAGGAATTTAAAAGGTAAAAAGGTATATGTGTTTAAAAATCCTAAAATAATTTTTAAGGTTGTATTTTTGCTCTAAAATTGTCTTTCTGAAAGTTATAAGAAGCAAAGTTCAAAAATAAATTAATTTATTTAAACAAGTGAAGACCAACTCTTTAAAATATTTTCTTGGATTTTCAAATTCTATTTGAGTTTTGTCTCTCTTAGAATTAAAAATGTCGAGCAAAGCGAGACCAGCTTGCTAGTAAATAAATTGAATTTGAAAAATAGAGGCAGCTCACTGGTAAGTGCTGCTATTTGAGCCATTTTTACAACAGGCCAGCGGGCGACTCATCTGGTCCTTACGGGCTACCTGGTGCCCGCGGGCACCGCATTGGTGACCCCTTGGTTAGAGTGTCTGCCCTGAGATCGGTAGGTCGTGAGTTCATACCAAAGACTATAAAAATGGGACCCATTACCTCCCTGCCTGGCACATCAAGGGTTGGAATTGGGTGTTAAATCACCAAAAATGATTCCTGGGCGCAGCCGATGCTGCTGCTCACTGCTCCCCTCACCTCGCAGGGGGTGATCAAGGTCAAATGCAGAGAATCAATGTGCCACACTTAGTGTGTGTGTGACAATGATGGGTATTTTAACTTGAACTCTAATATATCCATCCATCCAATTTCTACCGCTTGTCCCTTTTTGGGGTTGCGGGGGGGCGCTGGTGCCTATCTCAGCTGCAATCAGGCGGAAGGCGGTGTACACCCTGGACAAGTCGCTATCTCATCACAGGGCCAACACAGATAGACAGACAACATTCACACTCACATTCACACACTAGGGCCAATTTAGTGCTGCCAATCAACCTATCCCCAGGTGCATGAAGTGGGAGGAAGCTGGATTACCCAGAGGGAACCCACGCAGTCACGGGGAGAACATGCAAACTCCACACAGAAAGATCCCGAGCCCGGGATTGAACCCTGACTACTCAGGACCTTTGTATTGTGAGGCAGACGCACTAACCCCTCTTCCACCGTGAAACCCGTAAATATCCATCCATCCATTTTCTACCGCTTATTCCCTTTATTGGTTGCGGGGGGCGCTGGCACCTATCTCAGCTACAATTGGGCGGAAGGCGGTGTACACCCTGGACAAATCGCCACCTCATTGCAGGGCCAACACAGATAGACACACAACATTCACACTTACATTCACACACTAGGGCCAATTTAGTGTTGCCAATCAACCTATCCCCAGGTGCATGTCTTTGGAAGTGGGAGGAAGCCGGAGTACCCGGAGGGAACCCACGCATTCACGGGGAGGACATGCAAACTCCACACAGAAAGATCCAGAGCCTGGGATTGAACCCAAGACTGCAGGACCTTCGTATTGTGAGGCAGACGCACTAACCCCTCCTCCGCCGTGAAGCCCGCCCGTAAATCCATCCATTTTCTACCGCTCATTCCCTTTTGGGGTCGCGGGGGGCGCTGGCGCCTATCTCAGCTACAGTCGGGCGGAAGGCGGGGTACACCCTGGACAAGTCGCCACCTCATCGCAGGGCCAACACAGATAGACAGACGACATTCACACTCACATTCACACACTACGGCCAATTTAGTGTTGCCAATCAACCTATCCCCAGGTGCATGTCTTTGGAAGTGGGAGGAAGCCGGAGTACCCGCCCGTAAATATTACATATTATATTTTATATTGCTACTACGGTACATTTTTAGTCTACTTTATACCTACATTATCCTTTCCACCCTTATGCTTTCCATCCTTTGTAACTGATCTACTGTGTGGAATAAAAGTTTGCCTAAGTCTAGATGGCATGACTTTTTAGAAAATGTATATAGTATTGGAAACATAATGTGTATAATATTATACATTTGTTTGCACAGAGTATGTAATTAAGCATAACGTATTCCAAATATCACTTTTGGGATTTTACAATACATTTATTGCAATTTAAGAAACTACTACTTTTTGATTGGCTGAAAGTATTGAACCAGCCAATCAGTGACGACAACTTAAAACAGTTCCGCCCACAGGTTAGCGCTACACCCTTTTTAAATGTCGCTTGTGATTGGCCAGTTTTGAACCCTAATAACTTGTGTCATTTGAAACAGATGATTTTCAAATGTTATCATCGCCCAACATAAAACGAAGTAGTGTATATAATTATTGATGTGTATCCATCAGGACGGACAACAGGTGGAACTCAACAACGAGCCCGCCCACTGTTACGTCAAAACCTTCAAGTCCTCCGGAACAGACCCCCAGAAAAAATTGAGAGGCGGTACTCGTTCGTAACGGGTCCAGGCTTCAGTCGTCCGGAGGCGGCACCATAAGTGATCGAGAAAGGGGAGGGTTTTCTGTCTGTTTCCACAGTTTTTTTTTGTTGTTTTTTTTAATTATATAGTGCCTGTCGTCCTTCCTCTGTGGCGTGTGTGTTGCGGAACGTGGGGAACATGCTGTGCGTGACAGCGGCGGCGCGTCAGTCGTGGAGGGGGTAGGTGGCTCCGCGGTAATAAACCCGTCACCGGCCTGAGTGGACCGGAGAGGCTCGGTCACCTCTGCTGGAAGTGGCTAAGCTAACGCTAACCTGGCTAATTTAGCTTGACGTCAGCCTGGCTAGCCGTCGTGCTAGCATGTAGAACGGCGATAAAATAAGGAAATACGTATTTCAATCAGAGGGGTTCGTTTGACAGTGAAATAAAACAATCTAATCTGGACTAAAAATGATGAAAATATATGACTTGTAGTAAATGATTGTGTCCATGTTAACTTGTCTGCTTTGAAATACGTATGTTATAATAATAAGTCACCATGAATTACACATTTACTAGGATAATTGTGGGAAATCCCTTATCTTTCTATTGTGTTGCTAATGTTTTAGTGAGTTTAACAGGACCTGATAGTCGGAGGTGTACATCCACGGGTGTGTTGATGCGCAGTGTGTCTCAGGGATTAACGTGGATTCCGATTTAAACAAGTTGAAAAACTTATTCGGGTGTTACCATTTAGTGGTCAATTTTACGGAATATGTACTGTACTGTGCAATTTACTAATAAAAGTATCAATCAATCAAAAAGTCTTCTACGTTGAACTAGAAATGCTGTATCTGAATACATTTACTTTCTATCTGCTCCCATTCAATCATTATTTTTTTTAATTGTCATGTTGATTGTTGATTGTTCGACCTTAAAGGCCTACTGAAATGAGATTTTCTTCTTTAAACGGGGATAGCAGGTCCATTCTATGTGTCATACTTGATCATTTCGCGATATTGCCATATTTTTGCTGAAAGGATTTAGTAGAGAACATCGACGATAAAGTTAGCAACTTTTGGTTGCTAATAGAAAAGCCCTGCCTTTACCGGAAGTCGCAGACGATGACGTCACATGTTGATGGATCCTCACATATTCACATTGATTTTAATGGGAGCCTCCAACAAAAAGAGCTATTCGGACCGAGAAAACGACAATTTCTCCATTAATTTGAGCGGGGATGAAAGATTCGTGTTTGAGGATATTGATAGCGACGGACTAGAAAAAAGTTTTAAAAAAGGCGATTGCATTGGGACGGATTCAGATGTTTTTAGACACATTTACTAGGATAATTGTGAGAAATCCCTTATCTTTCTATTGTGTTGCTAATGTTTTAATGAGTTTAACAGTACCTGATAGTCGGAGGTGTACGTCCACGGGTGTGTTGATGCATAGTGTCTCAGGGAAGTTGACGGCAACTGTATGGACGGCACAAGCTCAGCTGATATCCAGTAAGAAGCGATTTTTTACCACAATTTTCTCACCGAAACCTGCTGGTTGACATTCGGTTGGGATCAATGTTTGCTGTGATCCATAGTAAAGTTTCACCTCCATGAATTTTAAACAAGGAATCACCTTGTGTTTGTGTGGCTAAAGGCTAAAGCTTCCCAACTCCATCTTTCTACTTTGACTTCTCCAATATTAATTGAACAAATTGCAAAGGATTCAGCAACACAGATCTACAAAATACTGTGTAATTATGCCGTTAAAGCAGACGACTTTTAGCTGTGTGTGTGCGCAGCGCTCATATTCCGTAAAAGCCTGTGACGTCAAACGTACACGTCATCATTATGCGACATTTTCAAGAAAAAACTCCCGGGAAATTTAAAATTGCAACTTAGGAAACTAAAAAGGCCGTGTTGGCATGTGTTGCAATGTTAATATTTCATCATTGATATATAAAGTATCAGACTGCGTGGTGGGTGGTAGTGGGTTTCAGCAGGCCTTTAAAGGAAGGAAATCAATCAAACAAACAAATACCAGTGTAATCTTTTTTTGTATCCGACTTGAAGCCAGATCTACAAAGAAAAAAGAAGTTTAGCGTTGGTCCAACTTGTATAGCTTCACCTATACATTTTTATCAGCACATTTTACTTAAAAAAAAAAAAAAGAAACTGGTCACTGTGAATTTGTCTCATGGAGCTATTTGTTTACCTTTTTAAAGACCACATTGACTTATTTGGACAGCAATGAGAGGTGCTGACCCAGTCCAAGTCTTTGTTAGTTAAGCTAATTAACTAGTTTCATAATTTATGTGCGATTAAGTGAACTTTTAAGTGCAATATATGCGACTTTTGTTACCGTATTTCCTTGAATTGCCGCAGGGCATATAGTATGCGCCTGCCTTGAATTACTGCCGAGTCAAACTCTCTTCGCAAAATATTTAGAGCATGCTTAGTATTACCGCCTGGTTAAACTCGTGATGTCACGAGTGACACTTCCCCTGTCATCATTTTCAAAATGGAGGAGGCTGATTTCAATACCGGTAATTTGAAATCGCATACAGGGAAGATTAAGAGCTATTCAGTAGGATTCAAGGTCCAAGCTTACATCACACTCAAATTTTTACTGCATGCCTTTGGTAAGTTCCGGAGTAAGAAGAGGTTTTATAATAATTAGCGCACGCTTTATTTTACCGCATGCCTTTGGTAAGCGCAGGAGTGAGAATAGGTTTTGATTAATTAGCGCCCCAGCGGAAATTCAAGGAAATACGGTATTTCTTTTATTGTCATTATCACCGCACAATATTACTATGTTATTTGGAATGGAATGTTCCCTGCTCGGGCAGCACAGTGACAGAGGGGTTAGTCCTTCTGCCTCACGATACAAAGATCCTGGGTTCGATCCTGCTCTCTTGATCTTTCTGTGTGGAGTTTGCATGGGTTCCCTCCGGGTACTCCAGCTTCCACCCACTTCCAAAAGATTAGGTATAGGTTGATTGGCAAAACTAAAATTTGGCCCTAGTGTGTGAATGTGAGTATGAATGTTGTCTGTCTATCTGTGTTGGCCCTGTGATGAGGTGGCGACTTGTCAAGCGTGTGAGATAGGCTCCAGCGACCCCAAAGGGAATAAGTGCTAAAATGGATGTTCCCTGCTACAGGAATTCTTCAACATGTATATGTGTGTTGACTTTCTCTGCAGGGGTTTGTGAGCGACACTGGGAAACCTGGACAAACAGTTACAGATTATACTGGGCAACATTACATAAAAGGACACATTCAACACACACTGGGGCGCATTAGTAACCGAATAAACAAACACATTCTGGGATAAGCAGTTGCACGTTAACCTTCACAAGTTATGTCGGACAAGTTAATCATAAGTCATGAAGTGAAAAGGACAAGGTTCACTCGACAAAGGAACACGTTCATGTATGAGAAGGACCGCCATTGAAACATTGAACTTGAAAGACCCACTTAGTCACAACTATTATCTGGAATTGACAAGCGGGGAACTTTCAAAATAATTGTCCTTTTAGGTTAAAAAGTTCTGCATGTGCGGCGGTGACGGTGAAAAACGAGCCCATCCTCTCCTTCAAGCATGGAAGTGAGGAAAGAAAGGAACTGCTACAGGTTGCTACCTCTCCCAGCTCACCCTGAAAGTAAATGAATGATTATACGTGGATTATCACAACCTGTGTGTGTCAGGCACTGGAGCATGTGAAGGCGAGCACTGAAGAGATTCCTTGCGTAGTTGGAGATGAACGTGTGTGGACCAGCGACATCAGATATCAGCTATGTGTGAGTGTGTAATCTATTACTGTTATCAACTCCTGGAATATGTTATCTTGTCTGTCGCTCTACTCCATTATCGTAATCCATTAGTGTTATCTATATCTGGTGTGTTTCCTTCCAGCCTTACAATCATGCTCACAAGGTGGCCAAGTTCTGTTACGCCGACAAGGTGAGTCACGCGTTACCCGCACGTTTCGCGCTCCTGCACTCACTAATCAGCGTGAGTGCAGGAGCTGATCAACAAAGCCATCATGGCATCGTTGGCGGCACGGCGAGAGTGGGATCTGAAACCCGTCCAGGACCGAGCTCAGGTCCTCTTCAAGGCCGCCGATGTCATCAGTGGACCTAAACGAGCGGAGGTCCTAGCAAAGACTATGGTTGGACAGGTAAGGTAAAGATGGTGAAATAATAAGCGCCCCATAATCACAAGGCATCTTTCAGGGCAAAACGGTGATGCAGGCAGAGATCGATGCGGCTGCTGAGCTCATCGACTTTTTCCGATTCAACGCCAAACACGCCGTGGAGCTGGAGTCGCAGCAGCCTCTGGACGCGGAGGGAAGCACCAACACAGCCCTCTACCGTGGACTAGAGGTACTGCACGTGTGCGTCGCCGCCTGTCAGGCTTGATTTTAAGGGACGGCGTGGGGCGGTTGGGAGAGTGGCAATGTCAGCAACCTGAGGGTTCTTGGTTCAATACCCATCTACTCAGTCGCCTAGTGGTTAGAGTGTCCGCCCTTAGATCGGTAGGTCGTGAGTAGTGTTAATTTTGTTGACGAAAAATTTTCGTCATTGTTATCGTCAACGACCTTTTTTTTCCGACTAAAACGAGACAATAACTAAATAAAAAATAATTTACGTGGACTAAGACTGACGAGGTGTATTGACATATTCGTCAACGAATAAAAACGAGACGAAAATGTCTGCCAGAGACGAGATCCAATCGGAACTCATTTCGTTAGGAAGAGGCGGGAGGAGTTGGGAAGAGAACCAATCAGAGCGACGTGGTAAGGATGTTACGTAAACGTAGTTTGCGTTTGAGACTGAATGCGCTGCAGAAGACAACATGTCAACGCCAGGGAGGAAGACGAGAGAGGACATATGGGGAAATTTTATATCTGACGTCAAAGATAACAAGACGTAGTGTAAGAAATACAGTGCGAGGATTACGGGGAAAAACAAAGCAAACTTGAAGCGACATTTACAGTCGAATCACCCCGAAATCCACACACAGGTAAGCGTTTTCCGCAACATACAACTCACTCAACATTATCCCGTTTATTACACGTTTGACTCGTGAAATACTAAATTTGAGACATGATTTTCATCAAAATACGACTTGTATCGGTGATTTTTCCGCTGTTTTGCTTTGACTTTCAGAAATTCAAGGGAAAGTTTACATATTACCCTTTAGTCGACTAAATCTACTGTAGTTTTCGTCGACTATAATCTTTTGATATTTCGTCAACTAAAACTAAAACAATTTAAATAACTAAATTATGAGTAAAACTAAATTACATTTTAGTCAAAAGACTATGACTAAAACTAAATCAAATTTTGCTGTCAAAATTAACACTGGTCGCGAGTTCAAACCCTGGCCGAGTCATACCAAAGACTATAACAATGGGACCCGTTACCTCCCTGCTTGGCACTCAGCATTAAGGGTTGGAATTGGGGGTTAAATCCCCAAACATGATTCCCGGGCGCAGCACTCCTGATGCCCACTGCTCCCCTCACCTCCCGGGGGGGGGGGATCAAGGGTGATGAGTCAAATGCAGAGAATAATTTCGCCACATTTAGTATGTGTGTGACAATCATTGGTACTTTAACTTTACTTTTTAACTTTAACTTTAATCCCCACCTTCTACCAACCTAGTCACGTTTGTTGTGTCCTTGAGCAAGACACTTCACCCTTGCTCCTGATGAGTTGTGGTTAGGGCCTTGGATGGCAGCTCCCGCCATCAGTGTGTGAATGTGTGTGTGAATGTGGAAATAGTGTCTAAGCGCTTTGAGTACCTTTAAGGTAGAAAAGCTCTATACAAGTATAACCCATGTAACTTGTTTGTTTTTCCACGGTCAGGGCTTCATCGCCGCTGTGGCGCCGTTCAACTTCACCGCTATCGGCGGGAATCTGGCTGGAACGCCGGCCGTGATGGTAAGTTCCACGGGAGGACGTCTTCAAAACAAGGTTATGTCGCTGAGGCGTTGACCTCTTACAGGGAAACGTGGTCCTGTGGAAGCCCAGCGACACCGCCATGTCGGCCAGCTACGCCGTCTACAACATCCTGAGGGAGTGCGGCCTACCCCCCAACATCGTGCAGTTTTTGCCGTCAGATGGCCCCGTGTTTGGAGACGCCGTCACGGCGTCGGAGCACCTGGCAGGAATCAACTTCACCGGCAGCGTTCCGTAAGGACCGAGCAGGACACCGTGTCTGCGTGGTAAAGAGCTGACGTTTGGACATTTTTGCAGGACTTTCAAGCGGCTGTGGAAGCAAGTGGCCCAGAACTTGGACGTCTACAGAAGCTTCCCTCGGCTGGCCGGAGGTGAGGACCACTTTGCTTGACGGACATTCCCTGCCTCACCGTCCTCCCGTCCTCAGAGTGCGGCGGGAAGAACTTCCATTTTGTCCACAAGTCAGCGGATGTGCCGAGCGTGGTCAACGGGACAATTCGCTCTGCATTTGAGTATAGCGGTCAGAAGTGTTCGGCATGCTCCAGGATGTACGTGCCACACAGCCTGTGGCCGCGTGTCCAACAGCAGCTTGTGGATATCCTCAAAGAAGTCAGAGTTGGAGATGTGAGTGCTTTCGTCAAGTTGCTGCTGCTGCGGAACAAAAACCTTCTAACGTCTTGTTGTTGTTCAGCCTGTAGAAGACTTCAGCACCTTCTTCTCTGCTGTCATCGACAACAAGGTGCCGCCATCTTTGCTTGTGCATAGGGCTGGGTGATATATCGATATATCGCAGGTTTGTCTCTGTGCGATATAGAAAATGACTATATCGTAATATTCGATTATATGTTCTCACACCGTTGCTTTAAGCTGCGTGCATTACATTACTGGCGTGTCTCATTCCTTCTCGTCTGTCCTTCTCACAGAGATGTAAAATAAGCCCGCCTTCTTACAGACGTCACATACTGTCGCGCGTTTAGCGTCACACGCTGTCGCCGAGAGCTAACGTTAGCATGGCTAACGTTAGCTGAGGAAGGTCGAGTTGCTTTTAGCTGCGTGCACTACATAACAGGCGTTTGTCAGTCCTCCTCGTCTCTCATTCTCACAGATACGGTAAACAAGCCCGCTTTCTTACATACGTCACATATTCTGGCGCGTCTAGCGTCATAGCTCTTGCCGATCAGAGAGAGAGAAATGGTGCGAAACATATCACAAATGGAGGAAGAACAATAAATGCCCAACATAAAGAGCAGGGGGTCCATCTTCTGTCGGTGGTTTGGCTTCAAGTGGGAAGACATTCAGCAGACAACAGCAACATGCTGTTCAATGTATATACTATGATGATTAACCTGTGTGATGACTGTATTATGCTGATAGTATATATTTGTACCATGATTAACGTGGACCCCGACTTAAACAAGTTGAAAAACTTATTCGGGTGTTACCATTTAGTGTTCAGTTGTATGGAATATGTACTGTACTGTGCAATCTACTAATAAAAGTATCAATCAATCAATGCAAAGTATGCAGGAGAAGTGTTACTACAAAAAGGTAGCAATACTAATTTGTTCTTTCATTTAAAAAGTCACCCGTGAGAGAATGAAGAGTATTTAATGAATATATTTTTGGTCAATTGACTTAGTTGTGATTTCCCTCTCTGTATGAACGTTTAAAAGTAGCATATATTAATGCAATATGAAGAAGATTGCTTTAATGTAGACACATAGAATTATCATACTGCTGCGATTATATGCATCAAGTGTTCATTCAAGGCCAAGGAAAAATATCGTAATATATATCGTATATCGCAATATTAATAAAAGCCAATATCGCCCAGCCCTACTTGTGCATTCTTCCAATGCGCACACTTATTGACTGTTTGCTTCTGCAGTCTTTCAGCCGCATAAAATCATGGTTGGACCGGGCCAAGACCTCCCCCAATTTAGAAATCATCGCCGGGGGAAAATGTGACGATTCCAAAGGCTACTTTGTAGAGCCCACTGTAATCCTGACCAAAGACCCTCATGACGCCGTCATGGAGGAGGTTCAGTCTTGTCTCATTCTTTGTCGTTCCACTTTGCTTCCGCCTCATATTTTTGTGTGTTGCAGGAGATCTTTGGACCCGTTTTGTCCATTTACGTCTACCCTGACGACGACTACAAGGAGATATTGCGACTGATTGACAGCACGTCGCCGTACGCGCTCACAGGCGCTGTTTTCGCTCTCGACAGGTAGGAACGCTCGCTTTAGCCGCGACACTCATCGATCTTTCACTTACCGACATGTCACCGCAGGAGCGTTCTGGACGAGGCGTCAAAAGTTCTGAGGAACGCTGCTGGAAACTTCTACATCAACGACAAGTCCACTGGGTCCGTTGTGGCCCAGCAACCATTTGGGGGTGCCAGAGCTTCAGGTGAGACTACTACCCTTTTTTGAAGGCGGTATGAGTGATCTTGACACGGCTTCCCCTCCGTCAGGCACCAACGACAAACCCGGCGGTCCGCACTATGTCCTCCGCTGGACGTCGCCGCAGGTAGTCAAGGAAACGCATGTCCCGCTCACAGAGTGGAAGTATCCTTACATGGGATAATCGCAGGCTTGGCTCTGCCCCTCGCCGTCCACTCTGCACTGAACTGTGACATGATTGTAAACAAGTGGCGTGCACGTCTTCCAAAGCACACGTGTGTGCGTGTGAGCTTTTTAAGTGAAGTCAACTTTTTACATTTTTATCGTGTAATTTACCAAAACTAAAATATGAATAAGTATCAGTGTAATAATTGTCATTTGCTAATAAAATAGGTACGTAACAATATAAGATGGTTCATGACTGCTGAAATTTTGTTTAATTTTATTAAATGTTTGTGATTTGACATGTTTCTACAGTAGAAAATACAGATTATTAATAAAACCAAATTGGGTTCTTTCTACTTTTCAGTTCAAACTTTAACTCTACAGTACCCACATATTTCTTAAAGTTCCCTTTAAATTAAAAAAAATGCATAAAAATGATTTTACCATGTCCATTCATCCATCTTCAACCACTTATCTGGAATCGGGTCGCAGGAACAACAGCTCTAGCAGAGAACCTCACACTTCCCACTCCAGAGCAACATTAGCAACTTCCTCCTGAGGTAGCCCAAAGCGTTCCCAGGCCAGGAGGAGACGTAATCCCCCCATCTGGTCCTAGGCCTGCCATGGGGTCATCTCATAGTGGGACGTTCAACAAGGACTTCCCTAGGGAGACGCTCGTGATGCATCGGCACAGGATTCCTGAACCACCTAAGCTGGCTCCTTTCCAAGCGAAGGCGCAGCGGAGATGACAGCCAACCTTCTGAGGAAACTCATTTTGACGGCTTGTATCCGCAAACTTATTCTTGCGGTCATGACCCACGCTTCTTGACCATAGGTGAGAGTAGGAATGTAGATAGCTCGGTAGACCGAGACCTTTGCCTTCTGGCTTTTACCGTGTCAGAACAATAATTCATACCTGCTTTTGTGCGGATATAAACAGTGCTCAAAATCCGTCGGCAGATGAGAGGCTGACACAGGAAGTAAGTGCGTCCGTGATAGAGCAGGACGACGACAAACAGTAATTTGTGTGCTGGATGATTGATGTGTGAAAAACATGACACGGTTGCCAGGAAGTGGGTGTCTTCATTGCATTGTAAAGTCGAGATGTTTATTCATTCATACATATGCACACACCTGGCGTGAGGGCGGAACCTCAGCTGGCAAAATTAAACGCTTTAAGTTTCCTTCAAAAGTCAAAGGACAACACAACAGGCGAGTCATTACAGACGATCTTAAATAATAAAGGTAATTTCTCAAAAATATCTGATGATGTAAATGCACTAACTTGCATACATTTTAAAAAACCTAAATTGTGTAGAAGTAACTAATTCATATACAGTGTGGTTACATTATCAAATATTTAGATGCAGTTTATATGCAAATGATTTATGTAGGCATCAATATGAAGAGGACACTGAAGTCCGTTCATACCTTGTCCTGGATGTGTTGTCTCCCTCTACTGGTCCCTGCGAGGACAGCAGCCTCCCATTACCCCAGCAAGCATGGACCTCTCTAAAGCAGTGTTCCCCAACCACTGGTTTACCAGGCCGCAGAGAAATTAATTTATAAACGACTGAATTTTCTACGACATAACTTTTGCCTTTCCTGCTAGACACACCAATAAGCTTGTTTATAGATTGACAATACAACTCCTCATAGGAAGTTGCCATTTGTTATAATTTTGTGACATGATACAATGCACATGAAAGAACATCCATCCATCCATTTATTACCGCTTATGAACATACAAAATATAAATGTGACAACTTTTTCATGCACTTATTTTTTTCTGTATTCATCTGGCACAAGAGGAAAGCCGGTCCCTGAAATTAATGCCTACACTGAACCGGCCTGTGGTGCAAAAAATGTTGGGGACCACTGCTCTAAATGGCCCCTGACGGCCTCGCCCTCTGATCTCAGACCCTTCTTCGGCAGCCTCCATCAGGCAGACCTGGGAGTTTTCATGTGTCCTTTGGAGGTCCTAGGCCAGTGGTTCTCAACCTTTTTTTAGTGATGTACCCCCTGTGAACATTTTTTAATTGTAGTACCCCCTAATCAGAGCAAAGCATTTTTGGTTGAAAAAAATTAATAAGTAAAATACAGCACTGTTTCTGATTTATTGAATTGTATAACAGTGCAAAATATTGCTCACTTGTAGTGGTCTTTCTTGAACTATTTGGGAGGAAAAAAAATACAACTATAAATAAAGATTTCTGCTCATAAAACAGGGGTCGCCAACGCGGTACCCGCGGGCACCAGGTCGCTCGTAAGGACCAGATGAGTTGCCCGCTGGCCTTTTCTAAAAATAGCTCAAATAGCAGCACTTACCAGTGAGCTGCCTCTATTTTTACATCTTATTTATAGCAAGCTGGTCTCGCTTTGCTCGACATTTTTAATTCAAAGAGAGGCAAAACTCAAATAGAATTTGAAAATCCAAGAAAATATTTTAAAGACCTGGTCTTCACTTGTTTAAATAAATTCATACATTTTTTAACTTTGCTTCTTATAACTTCCAGAAAGACAATTTTAGAGAAAAAATACAAACTTAAAAATGATTTTAGGATTTTCAAACACATACCTTTAAAATTCCTTCCTCTTCTTTCCTGACAGTTTAAATCAATGTTCAAGTATATGTATTTTTTTATTGTAAAGAACAATAAATACATTTTCATTTTAGCTTCTGTTTTTTCGACAAAGAATATTTGTGAAATATTTCTTCAAACTCATGATTAAAATTCAAAACAATTATTCTGGCAAATCTAGTAAATCTGTAAAATCAAATTTAAAACCTTATTTCACAGTCTTTTGAATTTCTTTTAAAATTTTTATTCTGGAAAATCTAGAATAATGATTTGTCTTTGTTAGAAATATAGTTTGGTCCAATTTGTTATGTATTCTAACAAAGTGCAGATTAGATTTTAACCTATTTAAAACATTTCATCAAAATTCTAAAATTAATCTTAATCTGGAAAAATTACTAATGATGTCCCATAAATTGTTTTAATTTTTCAAAAATATTCGAATTAGCTAGTTTTTTCTCTTCTTTTTTTCAGTTTGATTTTGAATTTTAAAGAGTCGAAATTGAAGATAAACCATGTTTCAAAATGTAATTTTATTTTTTTCGTGTTTTCTCTTCTTTTAAACCGTTCAATTAAGTTTTTTTTTCATCATATATTCTCTACAAAAAATACTTCCGTAAAAGGAAAAAAACAGAAATACCCCTTTTTTTTTATACATATAGATTTATTTATAAAAGGTAAAATGAGCAAATTGGCTATTTATGGCAATTTATTTAATTAAGTGTGTATCAAACTGGTAGCCCTTCGGATTAATAGTCCCCAATAAGTAGCTCTTGGTTTCAAAAAAGGTTGGTGACCCTTGACATAGAAGTAATCATCAACTTAAAGTGCCCTCTTTGAAAATTGTAATAGAGATACATCTGGATTCATGAACTTAATTCCAAACATTTCTTCACAAAAAAAGAAATCTTTAACATCAATATTTATGGAACATGTCCACAAAAAATCTAGTTGTCAACACTGAATATTGCATTGTTGCATTCCTTTTCACAGTTTATGAACTTACATTCATATTTTGTTGACGTATTACTCAATAAATATATTTATAAAGGATTTTTGAATCATTGCTATTTTTTAAATATTTAATATCCCTTGGCATACCTTCAAGTACCCCAGCCGCAGGGGTACGCGTACCCCCATTTGAGAACCACTGTCCTAGGCCATCCATTGGATCCTGCTTTTGTCCAGAGACGCAACGACCGCGAGCGGATGAGTGGAGTGTGTCAACGCTGGCTACACAAGACAGAGAGAGTACCTTCCAGGCATCAGCACCACAAAGAGGCTCAATAAAGTCAATAAGCTGTGAGCGTCCATCAGCTACATCAAGTACCTGCGGGACCTGGTGGTGGCGCTAGAGGACGAGTAAATAGGTGCCAACTGACCAAGTACTTTGACTTTCTAAAAAAAAAAAAATAATGCTGTTAGTTGAGGTAGTCACCTGCTGCTGTCTCTTCTGCTATTGGCCAACACTCCTAAAGTCAAGTGATTAATCACAGCTGCATGTTGCTAGAGCAGGGGTAGGGAACCTATGGCTCTAGAGCCGGATGCGGCTCTTTTGATGACTGCATCTGGCTCTCAGATAAATCTTAGCTTAACACGATAAGTAATTAATAATTCCGCTGGTAATCAGTGTTAAAAATAACATTCAAATTATCAAACATTCTCATGCATTTTAATCCAACCATCCATTTTCTATCACATCTGTTCAAGATGTCGCATTAATGGTAAGAAGTATTATATTTATAATTGGTTAACTTTCAGAATAACAATGTTATTAAAAAGAAGAGGAGACTCATTATACTCTAAAAGTGTTGGTCTTAAAAATCCACGCATTTAGTTGTATTCGGTGTTAAAAAATATTATATGGCTCTCACGGAAATACACTTTGATATATTTGGCTTTCATGGCTCTCTCAGCCAAAAAGGTTCCCGACCCCTGTGCTAGAGGAAGGAATAAAGCCGTGTGAGATCATTATATATTTATTTGTGAGCAAAACATCAAGCACAGGAAAATGACGCCTTAAAAAAATAAAAGCTTTTCAGATTAATATGAGTCATTTTCCTTTAGAAGTCCCTTGAGTCTTTAGTGTTTACTCCGTGTCGCACGAGTAAACCAATCGTGACACAGGGTCAAATAAATGTAATTTACACCTCTTCAATCACTTCAATATGCATACATGTATGTAAACATGTAAATGTGTTGGTAAAATACAAACCAAAAGCTTCCTGTTAAACCTTATTTAATACTATTTCAATACTACTGGTGAGCATGTGTCATGTGATCGAGCAGGTCCAAGACACCTCCTACATCCACTTCAGCTGTCCAGAAATTAGTGATAATGTTAAAGTTGAAGCTTGTCAATGAGAAATTATCCTCAAGAGAGTCCTCAGAGGTGGGGGTGGCTTTTACTCATCAAGGTGCCAAGTTGCAGACACATGCAAAGTTAAAAAACAACAGGCAAATAAAACGTGAGCCCTGTGCGGTCCTCTCATGCGTCCTGGGCGGTGAGGCGGTGATAAACCAGACGGCGGTGCTGCGGCTGCAGGCAGTAGGCGATGCTAAGCTCCACCTCCTGACAGCGCCGCAGGAAGCGAAAGCGGTCCCGGGCCAGCTCCTCCCATGGTCCCTTGCGGTCCTCTTCCTCCTCACCGCAGTTGGCGAAGAACTCCTCCACACGATCAGAGAAGCGCACCTGCCCAAGAAGTAAAAAGAATTTCAGAATAAAATCTGTTCTAGTCCAATCTGACCACACGGAGGCAACAAAACTTCAAAGTTAGATTTATTTTAATTAAAGGCCTACTGAAACCCACTACTACCGACCACGCAGTCTGATAATATTTCATCATTGATATATAAACTGGGCTTCACGGTGGAAGAGGGGTTAGTGCGTCTGCCTCACAATACGAAGGTCCTGCCGTCCTGGGTTCAAATCCAGGCTCGGAATCTTTCTGTGTGGAGTTTGCATGTTCTCCCCGTGAATGCGTGGGTTCCCTCCGGGTACTCCGGCTTCCTCCCACTTCCAAAGACATGCACCTGGGGATAAGTTGATTGGCAACACTAAATTGGCCCTAGTGTGTGAATGTGAGTGTGAATGTTGTCTATCTGTGTTGGCCCTGCGATGAGGTGGCGACTTGTCCAGGGTGTACCCCGCCTTCCGCTCGATTGTAGCTGAGATAGGCGCCAGCGCCCCCCGCGACCCCGAAAGGGAATAAGCGGTAGAGGACGGATGGATGGATATATAAACTAACATTGCAACACATTCCAATACGGCCTTTGTAGTTTACTAAATTACAATTTTAAATTTCCCGGGAGTTTCGTCTTGAAAACATCGTGTAATGGTGACGTGTACGCAAGACGTAATGGGCTGTTAGTAATATGAGCGCTGCACACACACACAGCTAAAAGTCATCTGCTTTAACGGCATAATTACACAGAATTTTGGAGATCTGTGTTGCTGAATCTTTTGCAATTTGTTCAATTAATATTGGAGAAGTCACAGTAGAAAGATGGAGTTGGGAAGCTTTAGTCTTTAGCCACACAAACACACGGTGATTCCTTGTTTAAAATTCCTGGAGGTGAAACTTTCCTATGGATCCCGACCACATGTCAACCAGCAGGTTTCGGTGAGAAAATTGTGGTGAAAAAGTCAGTTCTTACCGGAGAAAAGCTGAATTTGTGCCGTCCATAGCTGCCGTCGACTCCTCTGAGACACTGCGCGTCAGGACACCCGTGGAGACACCCTTCCGACTATCAGGTACTATTTAACTCACTAAAACACTAGCAACACAATAGAAAGATAAGGGATTTCCCATAATTATCCTAGTAAATGTCTCTAAAAACATCCGTCCCAATGCAATTGCGTTTTTTTTTTTACTTCTTTTTTTTCCTTCTAATTTTTTTTTCTAGTCCATCGCTATCAATATCCTCAAACACAAATCTTTCAACCTCGCTCAATTTAATGGGGAAATTGTCGTTTTCTCGGTCCGAATAGCACTTTTTGTTGGAGGCTCCCATTAAAAATAATGTGAATATGTGAGGAGCCCCCACACGTGTGACATCATCGTCTGCGACTTCCGGTAGAGGCAGGGCATTTCTCTTAACACTGAAAGTTGCAAACTTTATCGTGGATGTTCTCTACTAAATCCTTTCAGCAAAAATATGGCAATATTGCGAAATGATCAAGTATGACACATAAAATGGACCTGCTATCCCCGTTTAAAAAAGAAAATGTCATTTCAGTAGGCCTTAAAGTTAGTACCGCCCACACCAGCAAGGTGACAGGTAGAAACAGAAAGTGTTTGAGTATGGCTTATGAGCCTTCATTACATCATGAGACAATAAATTGGACATATTTGAAAAGAGTGTGAATGAAAATTCAAACTGACCTTTTTGGAAGTTCTGAGTGATGAAACAGAACAGGCGGACAGTTCTGAGACACTACTGTCTGTTTTTTCCACATCCTTTTTCCTGTACGCAGACCGCAGTGGCGCCTTCGACCGTGGGGGCCGAATGGGGGCCTTTGGAGGTGT
>NC_084626.1:35451347-35493847 GCF_033978795.1 Nerophis ophidion
CAGTGCTGACCTGGGACTAGTCTAGTGAGGGGGATCAATGTCTCTCCCAGCAGAGTGTTGTCCCAAAAGGCCCCATCTCCCAGAACCCTCAAGTGGATCACCCTCTGGTCCAGGTCGCCTCGGGGGATCCTCTCGTACACCAGCTGCAAGAACGACAAACAGGAGTGAATGAAAACAGCCAGGTTGTCCTGTTAAAGGGGAACATTATCACAATTTCAGAAGGGTTAAAACCAATAAAAATCAGTTCCCAGTGGTTTATTTTATCTTTTGAAGTTTTTCTCAAAATTTTACCCATCCCGGAATATCCCCTTAAAAAGTGCCTGATTTTCGTTATCTGTGAAGCCATTGTCCATTTTCCGGTGACGTCATCCAGTGATGCCAATACGAATAGCACAGCAAGATATAGCGACATTAGCTCGGATTCAGACTCGTATTTCAGCGGCTCGAGCGATTCAACAGATTACGTATGTATTGAAACGGATGGTTGGAGTATGGAGGCAGATAGCCAAAACAAAATTGAAGAAGAAACTGAAGCTATTGAGCGAATAGCTATTGACGCTATTCGGCCATGTTTGCCTTAGCATCGCCGGTAAAATGTGCAGACCAACGATCGGAAGTTTCGCATCTTGTGACACTGGATAAACTTAAAACCATCGATTGGTAAGTGTTTGTTTGGCATTAAATGTTTCAAATGTACATACAGCTAGCCTAAATAGCGTGTTAGCATCGATTAGCTTGCAGTCATGCCGCGACCAAATATGTCTGATTAGCACATAAGTCAACAACATCAACAAAAGTCACTTTTGTGATTTAGTTGACTTTATTGTTGGAAATGCATCTGCAGGTTATCCATACATCTCTGTGCCATGTCTGCCTTAGCATCGCCGGTAAAATGTCAGACACTCCGGCACATTGAATGGGGGTCTGGCGGCAAATTTCTTTTGACTTTATCGTTGGAAATGCATCTGTTTTGAGTGTCGCAGGATATCCACACAATCTTGACATCTCTGTAGTAGCATAGCTTTCGTCGGTAAATTGTGCGGAACAAACGACTGACCATTTCGTAGGCTTTCCCGACACCCTCGTATTTTGAACAAATTTCTTCCAATTTCTTGCCACTTTCACATCTTTGGGCCAGTGGTGCAACTTTAATCCCTCCCTGTTAGTGTTGTTACAGCCTCCAACAAGACACCAACGAGGCATGATGTCTCCGAGGTTCCAGAAAATAGTCGAAAAAACGGAAAATAACAGAGCTGAGACGCGGTGTTTGTAATGTGTTTGAGAAAATGGCGGCTATATTACATAGGTGACGTCACGTTCTGACGTCATCGCTCCGAGAACGATAAATAGAAAGGCGTTTAATTCACAAAAAATTAACCCATTTAGAGTTTGGAAATCGGTTAAAAAAACATATGGTCTTTTTTCTGCAACATCAAGGTATATATTGACGCTTACATAGGTCTGGTGATAATGTTCCCCTTTAACGCTTCTACAATCGTCGATCATGCAAACATGTTAGTACCATCTCGTTATAGGTGGGGTTACACGTGCGCCTTGCCGCCTTTGTCTTCCTCTTGCTTGTCTTCTGAGGGTCTGGGAGCAGATAGAGCTTCACGTAGGGGTCTGGGTCCGTCCCATCCTGCAGGGGCTGCTGCTCACATGCAAACACACTCATGTCAGTGCACAGCCAAAACACAAGAACACGGGACTTGCCAGCGGACACACAAACACTGACCAGTCCTCGGATGTGCATGACCATGATGAACAGTTTGTCGCTCCTATAGGAGATGGACAGTTTGACCTCACCAAGCTCTTTTCCAGAAACTGGAGTCCATGGAATCTCTATATGCAAACACAGTATGTAATGAATATACAACATGAGGAACATTATTACACTGACACAAGAAGTGCTCCCATTAGACTTTAACTCCTAACTACCTATAAGTGTGTGTGGGTGCACGTGCACTTTATCTTAGGCGTGGTTCCTTTTAAAGCCAGAAATGATCTAGGGAAAAGGTATTCAGATTTGCTGCTCTAAATGCCTACATATTTGAAAAGGTTCATCTGGTTGTGCCTGGTTTTACTTACACACTGCTCTGTCTGTGCATGCTTGTGTAATGATCAGTGATTTTGTGGAAATATTAATTAACTGTGCTTGGCAGGGGCACTATTAAAAATTGATTGTTTAAATCTCAACCAGTTTTCTATCCAGATTAAATAAAAGTGTAATTTAAAAACTGTGTGTGTGTGTGTTACATGGGAAAATGAAACTTGACATGCAAACCGGCTTTGCTGCTGCTCGGCACAGGCCTCTCATCTCTTGGCAGCGGGTGGAAGAAGGTGTAAACCAGATCACACTGCACAAACACACACACAAAAATACTATAAATAAAATAATGCGATATTCTACACATAACTATTTTAAGATGACATGAGATATCACCCTACCTGTAAATGCTAACAGAAATAAATGTTAAATAATAAATGTCATATAAAAATGCAGTGTGTGTAACGTAGACACATTTCTGCTGCCAGTGTGCTCAAACTGGAAAGACCTGATAGACACAACTGATCCCTCCCTGACTCTGTGTGTGTGTGTGTGTGTGTGTGTGTGTGTGTGTGTGTGCGCGAGTGTGTGTGTACTGATATAATATGTTGTGAGAAAGGTCGAAGTGAATCGCAAGAGGAAGGGTGTTAAATTAAGCAGAGTGCAAACATTCTTGATGTACTGACAGAAAGGCATGTCGGCAAAATATATTTTCTTTAAAGTTGTTTTTTTTAAATTAATTTAGTATTGACTAGATGTCACTGCATTTTAAATCAAGTGACTAGGAGTGTGGGAAAAAAAAACGATTTGAATTTGAATCGCGATTCTCACAATGTGCGATTCAAAATAGATTCTCATTTTTAAAAAAATACATTTTTTTTTCGTTTTTTCAATCCAACAAAACAATACACAGCAATACCATAACAATGCAATCCAATTCCAAAACCAAACTTGACCCAGCAACACTCAGAACTGCAATGAACAGAGCAATTGAGAGAAGACACAAACACGACACAGAACAAACCAAAAGTAGTGAAACAAAAATTAATATTATCAACAACAGTATCAATATAAGTTATAATTTCAGCATAGCAGTGATTAAAATTCCCTCACTGACATTATCATTAGACATTTATAAAAATAAAATAAAAGAACAATAGTGTTACAGTGGCTTACACTTGCATCGCATCTCATAAGCTTGACAACACACTGTGTCCAATATTTTCACAAAGATAAAATAAGTTATATTTTTGGTTCGTTTAATAGTTAAAACAAATTTACATTATTGCAATCAGTTGATAAAACATTGTCCTTTAAAATTATAAATGCTTTTTACAAATATCTACGACTCTGCTTGCATGTCAGCTGACTGGGGTAGATCCTGCTGAAATCCTATGTATTGAATAAATAGAGAATCCTTTTAAATCGGGAAAAAAAAAGTTTTTGAATCGAATCGTGACCCTAAGAATCGATATTGAATCGAATCGTGGGACACCCAAAGATTCGCAGCCCTACAAGTGACATTGTTTTACCAAAGGGGCATTCGAACATTGGCAGTTTGAAAAGAGCTTGTGCGGTTTCTTAAACTGCCATGAAATATGTTCCAACGATGGTGGAAAGCATTTCTCAACACGTTTTGAACATGGCACCAGTGCAGACTTGCGTGGTAGTATCACAGACCACTCTAAAAGGCGACGGAGTTCGTCATCTCTACTCTGCATTAACCACACTGCCTCCCTGTAGCTCCTATGATGAACCCAGAAGTCTTCCCTGTTTAACTCTATAATTACCACGTTCACATTGTGAAGGTCTGGAAGGGAAAAGTGGATGGCAATTTATGTTGGCGTTAATTTAGGCTGCAACGACAAAGAGTATTTATCATAAGCACAATAAAACCCCTGACGGTTAGTATTACTGTTATACATAAAAATTATGGAAAAACCATGATTAATAACTGCACTTTGACAAACTCACAGACTGACTTTGCCAGGTTGCTGGCTTAAATGCTAACATTAAGGCAAGAAATGTTAACATCGTTCTTATTAAGAAAGTACATATCCCAATCTATACCTGTATAAACACATTGCTGTCTGAGTAACTAAAATATAAAAAATTGAAGATTGAATAAACCTACAAGCTGTGCTCTCTTAGAACAAAGGGATTAGATACGTGACAAAGGTATTTATACATCGCGTTCAAGGACTGCTGAACAGAGTATGACGCCACAACGTCCGCCATAAATAATAAAAATATATTTCTTTTGTTACACATTTTTCATTTATTAAATGTACTACAGTACAAACCAATATTTAAAAATATAAAAGCTTAACCATTAAAACAGATTAAAATACTAACACTAAAACACTATTAGTGAAGCATAAGAAAGACAAAACATGCAAAATTGTGGGTTTTGTAACAGCTTGTGTATTTTTTTTGGTTATTTGAAAAAAAAAATGGTCAAAAGATTTCAGTGTGTGTATAAGTAATTATTAAGCACATTCAACAATACAGAGATAATGATATTTGTGATCATTTTGGTCACGATAACCGTGGTGCGAAATCTTCATATAATTACATCCCTAGTGTTAATACAGAATAATCCCAAATTTGGGGGTGCAAATACGGAGGCTTCTGTTCTTTACAGGGCAAAAAGCGTTTTGAACACGGCCCAATTTGAACGCTGCGATTCTCAGGGTTCGTTGCGGACGAGTGACGAATGACCTGGTTTTGTGTTTGGTGTTAACACATTTTTTGGCGGAGCACGGCAAATTGACAAAACGACATTAACCACCATCCACCATCAAAGAATAACACTTGACGAGGGATTTCTAAACTTTTTCCACTGCATTTTCACTAATAAATTCCTGCCGCTGTTGCTGGGCAATGGACCAAACACCTGGAGGCCCTCATTCTCATTTCAGGTGAATTTAATCATGCTTCTTTGGATTAAATTTTACCCACTTTCCAGCAATATGTGCACTGTGCAACACAAGACAATACAACTCTGGATCTACTATACGCTAATTCAAAAGATGCATACAGTGCCACTGCCCAGACTCCCCGGGATGGTCTGATCACAATCTAGTGCTTTTAACACCTCAATATGAATTGGGGATTATTAAGTCAATAAATTAGAGGGGATGTGTCATGGGACCAGAATGTACAGCTTTTTTTTTTGCTTAATTCCAGCTAATAGAGGGACATTTTTTTCTGTTTCTTACCCGGGTGATTTTGTTGGGATGTGCTCTGTAAGCCTCAAAGGACTGACATTGACAGCATCACAGAGTACATACATTTTTGTGAGGACTCCATAATCCCTACAAAAACGTTCCACTGTTACCCAAATAACAAGCCCTGGATCACCAGCCAGCTAAAGGGGCAGCTGAATAAAAAGAAGCTAGCCATCAGATTTGGTTATCGGGACGAGTTGAGGAAGATACAGTGGTAGCTTTAAGTTCAGCTGCGAGAAGGGAAAGATGCCTACTGAAGGAAGCTGGAGGCCAAACTCCAGCAGAATAACACTTGGGATGTGTGGAAGGGCATGAAAACCATCACAGGCTTCAATAACAAAGCCAAACTGCTGGATGGGAGTGTAGATAGCGCCAACATGCTGAATTTAATTTCAAATAGATTAGCAATGCACCCCATACTGGCCCTCCCCCCACTACTCCTGTCCTCACACCTCCCCTGACCATCAATCCACAAACTCCTTCACTGTTGCCCGCCACTGCTGTTTCACATCCCCTACTTCCACCCCCTCTGACCCACTGTATGCTAATTGAAAGGTGTAAACCAGGGGTGTCAAACTCAAATACAGAGTGGGCCAAAATTTAAAAACTGAACAAAGCCGCGGCCAAAATTGAACAAACTAACCTTTTAATAGGACCTAAACAAGTTTTGCAATGAATGTTGAACAAGCAAGGCTTATGTTACTTTATAGTGACATGCAAAATCGAGTTTCAAATAATCCATCCATCCATCCATTTCCTACCGCTTATTCCCTTTCGGGGTCGCGGGGGGCGCTGGCGCCTATCTCAGCTACAATCGGGCGGAAGGCGGGGTACACCCTGGACAAGTCGCCACCTCATCGCAGGGCCAACACAGATAGACAGACAACATTCACACTCACATTATATATATATATATGTATATATATATATATATTCATCTCTACAGAACTGTTTCATGAGGGGTTCCCTTAATCATATATATATATATATATATATATATATATATATATATATATATATATATATATATATATATATATATATATATATATATATATATATATATATATATATATATATATATATATATACATATGTAAAGTCGGAGGGGTGTCTCCGAGGGAAGCCATATTTCTGGACGAAGCGAAGGCAGCCGATCAATGGCATATCAAATAAAATTTGAGTAAAAATGTAATGCCTCTTTTCTATTTGCAGCCATCTGAGGTAAGTATCAAAATAAAGTTTTTCCAAAGGCTAATAATACATTTGAAAATAAAATAACAATAATGAATGAATCAAACATTCAAGAAGCCAGAGAAAGTGCAAGAATAAAAACGTTAATTACTGCTCAGTTTTCTAAATTGATTTGCTTTAACACCGAATATAAAACAAGCAACGCTTATACAACTTAACAGTGCAAAATCAACTTTCAAATAACAAACGAAAGAATATCAATGGCATATCAAATAAAATAAAAATTAAAAAAAATGGTGGTAGCGGGGGGGGGGGGGGGGGTGTATAGTGTAGCGTCCCGGAAGAGTTAGTGCTGCAAGGGGTTGTGGGTATTTGTTCTGTTGTGTTTATGTTGCGAATGTTCTCCCGAAATGTGTTTGTCATTCTTGTTTGGTGTGGGTTCACAGTGTGGCGCATATTCTTAACAGTGTTAAAGTTGTATACACGGCCACCTTCAGTATGGGTGTTGACCAAGTATACCTTGCATTGATTTCTGTGCGTAAAAGCCGCATATATTATGTGACTGGGCTGGCATGCTGTTTGTAGGGAGGAAAAGAGGACATGACGACAGGTTGTAGAGTACGATAAAGGCAGGGTCCTCAATATTTTTGTCCGGGTGGAAATTGGGAGAAATTCGGGAGAATGGTTGCCTCCGGGAGATTTTCGAGAGGGGCACTGAAATTCGGGATTCTTCTGGGAAAATCGTGAGGGTTGGCAAGTAAGAGTATTAGCGGTGAATGCGGTGTTACAGCGGCACCACTGCTGTATCATACCAGCGGGCCAGCTCTAATGTTAAAATTTATATTGCCTTAAGGGCCAAATTAAATTACACGGCGGGCCAAATTTGGCCCGTGGGCCAGAGTTTGACACCCATGATGTAAACAGTGTCACTGCCCTGCCACCCCTGGGAGGGTCTGATCACAATATATTGCTTTTGACGCCTCAATATGTTCCTGCTGTGAGGAGGCAGCCTGGCTCAACAAAACCAATGCGGCGGCGTCTCACATGACAGGTGGAGAGTCAACCAAGTCAGCATACTCTAACCAATCAAACCCCAGGGTCCTGAAGACACGTGCTGCTAAGCTGACTGAGATCCTGGACTTCAACCCGAGTCTAAAGTTAGAAAGGATACCAGCAGACCGGTTGCCCTGACGTGTCATGTCATGAAGGTCCTGGAGAGACAGCTGAGACCCTTGGTTGCTCCTTCCCTGAACCTTCTACAGTTTGCATATCACCTCCATGTAGGAGTGGATGAAGCCTGCTGCATCGTGCTCACTCGCACCTGGATGGTGGGAGGGGGACTGTTAGGATCATTTTCTTTGATTTCTCCAGTGCCTTTAACACTATCCAGCCAATTCTGATGAGTGACAAGTTGCTCAGGATGGGTGTCAGTTCATCCATTCTCTCCTGGATCATTGATTACTTGTCTGACAGGCCCCAGTTTGTGTGACAGGGGAGCTCCCTGTCAGATACTGTGGTCAGCGGTGTTGGTGTTCCACAGGGGACTGGCCTGTCCCCTTTCCCGTTCACCTTTTACACCTCAGATTTTCATTATAGCTCCAGGTCGTGCCACCTGCAGAAATACTCTGGATGACTCTGCTGTGGTCGGGTGTATCGGAGAGGGACAGGAATTGGAGTACAGGACACTGAGCGCTGACTTTGTGAAGTGGTCTCGGGCGAACCATCTGCTCCTTAACGTGGACAAAACCATGGAGCTGGTCATCAACTTCAAGAAACAAATTACCCCTGTGCAACCCATCAACATCCAGGGCCGGGAGGTGGCAGTACAAGTACCTGGGAGTCCACTTGAGCAGCAAACTGGACTGGAAGGACAAAAGCAAAGCTGCATACAAAAAGGGCATAAGCAAACTCTTTTTCCTGAGGAAGCTTGGGTCCTATAATGTGTGCAGATTTTTTTTTCATTCTGTTGTGGCCAGTGACCTGTACTTCGCAATGGTTTGTTGGGGGAGCAGCACCAGCAAAAATGATTTAAACCATATTGACAAACTGATCTGGAAAGCCGGCCAAACTATTGGCACACAGTTGGAGGCGTTTTTGTCAGTGAGAGACAGGAGGACACTGGACAAACCGCTCGCCTCATGGACAATTCTGCCCACCCACTCCACCCAACAATTGAGGGACATCGGAGCTCATAATCCAACAGGCTCCTTCAGCTTCACTCCCACACTGCAATTCAAGAACTCCTTTTATCCTGCACTCCATCCAGCTGTCTATCCATCCATTTCTTACCGCTTGTCCCTTTCGGAGTCGCGGGGAATCTGGAGCCTATCTCAGCTGCATTCGGGCGGAAGGCGGGGTACATCCTGGGCAAGTCGCCAACTCATCGCAGGGCCAACACAAATAGACAGACAACATTCACACTCACATTCACACACTAGGGCCAATTTAGTGTTGCCAATCAACCTATCCCCAGGTGGATGTTTTTGGAGGTGGGAGGAAGCTGGAGTACCCGGAGAGAAACCACACAGTCACGGGGAGAACATGCAAACTCCACACAGAAAGAGCCCGAGCCCGGGATTGAACTCAGCGTATAATTATTAAACATACAGCAATAGATTATATACCCAATATTATATATTGTGATTGATCTATTCTTTATTTTATGCTGTCCTTTTTTTTTGCTTCAGCTGTTAAATATACTGTTATATTGCACATGGTAATTGGGATATGTTATATATTGTATATATTATATAAAAATACAACAGTATATGTTATATACGGTATGTATAATATGTAAATATTACATGTTATATTTTATATTGCTACTATGGTTAATTTTTAGTCTACTTTATACCTTCTTTTTTTTTCGCCCTCTTTGTGGCCTTGTGTAAATTATCCTTTCCATCCCTATCCATTCCTTCCTTTGTAACTGAGCTACTGTGTGGAACAAATTCCCTTGTGGATCAATAAAGTTTGTCTTAGTCGAAGTCTGAGAGATGCTGAGCAGTTGAATGTATTATACTGTATTCATAAACCACGTTATTAAAGTTAGTGTGATATCTTGTTGATAGGATTCAATCTTACCTTGAAACGTTAAAACATTTTTTTTTTTTACAAATATGCTGCAGGGCATTAAAAATCTTCCCGCCCTAACTTTCAAAGCCACTGTAGAAATAAAAACAGTCACAAAAACTCTTTGCTACCTCCTGGTGGCCACACAGGATCACACAGCTGATTTTTTTATTTTAAAAACATGAAAAGTTGTGAGGCACATTTAAATATTTAATTTAAATTTCAGTCCAAAGCTGTGTGACATATTGAAGAGTCAAACGTGACATGAAGGTGACTATTTTCAAAACTGAACGTTAAGGGTCAGGGGCGTCTGACTAACCTGTGAGACATCAGGGGTTGCGTGGATCAGGTGCCACACGTAACCATTCAGCTCATCTTTTCTTCTGTCAGCCACTGCCTCTCCACGGGAACGGCCAATGACAAAGCGGCTCGGGAAACTGTAGGCGGGGCAGAGAGGACGTAAGGCAGTGGTTATTAACGCATGCAAGCAAGGTGTGTGTCTGTGTGTGTACCTGGGTAGTTTGGAAGAGGGGAACACAAGTCTCAGTTTGCTGTGAAGTTCATGGAACTCTTCAAAAGTCCTCTGAACCAGCAGCGCCTCCTGCTGACCTTCACGTTCCACCTTCACCACAAAGGCCTGAAAAACGTGACCATAGCAACCAGTGGGGATGGGAATTGATAAGATTTTTCCGGTTTCGATTCCACTTTCGATTCTGGTTAACAATTCGGTTCTCTTATTGATTCTTATTTGGGAAAAAAAACATTGGTAAATTAGCATCAATTTTGTTTAGTTTAGAGTAAACATGACCTTACAAAGCCTACAGTGATGTCTCAAGAGGCAAATACGTAGCATAGAAAAAAAATTTGGAAAGAAATAAGAAAATTAATATTCTTCTGTAGAATGTAATCATGTGCAAATTGCACAAGCATGTAGCATTTAGCAACATGTGATATTGACTTATTACATGCAAAGTAAGATATTTCAAGCCTTTATTGGTTATCATTTTGATGATTCTGAAATTTCAGAAAATGTAAAGTTTCAAAAACAGTAAGCCATGATGATCAAAATGATAACAAATGAAGGTTTGACATATCTCACTTTGCATTTAATGAGTTAATATCACAGATTAGTTTCACATTTGAAGATAATTGCGGACATGAATGGACTTTTACACAATATTGTAGTTTTATGACTGACAGAAAATCTGGTTCCAGGAAAACATGCAACTTTTCTCTGACTACAACTGAACATTCACAAACCGAAAATGCAAACATTTGACCACAAATTTAGTCGCTGCCCGTGACATTCCTCTAGCAGCAGACTTGAACAGGGGCGAGTAGTGCCCGCCTCAGAGCCAGTCAGAATCTGTCTTGTGTCATGCTCATCTAAATGAAAAGATCACCCTTTCAATTTAACAAATAACAGCGCTGACATGATAGGAGGTGTTAGTACCTGTTGTATTCAGATGATGTGCTAGCGTTACTGCTGCTGGGACGGGATCGGTGTGATTCAAAAATGCAACTTTCATTTATAATTATTGCATGCTGTCTGCTAAAATGTTTCAGCATATCGCTAGCATGTACTCCTCTTGATGAACTAACAGCCTTATAATTATTACAAGAAGTGGTGTTGCCATCTTTTCTTGTAAAATGTAGTCAACTTCAGAGCATTTTGCACTGCCATTTTGAAATCTGACGTCACTACGAACGCCGCACGTCGCGTAATGACGTCATCCCCACCAAAAAGGATCGATAAAGAACCAATAAATGGCAAGCAATTCTAAAGAAATGATACACTGGAAACCGGTTCAAGCAATTCTAAAGAAATGATGCACTGGAAACCGGTTCTGAACAAGCACCGGTTTTCGATTCCAATCCCTAGCAACCAGTCAGCCCAAGACTGTCTAACATGCACATAATATAATTTCAGCAAAGAGTAATAAAAAAACAAAAACAAAAACAAAAACAAAAAAACACAAGCGTGACTTACGTGTCCCTTGCCGCTGTTGGCTGTGCGCACGTGCCGACAGATGTAGAGGTTTCTGATGACGCCATCGCTCTTCGCTGTGTGGACTCGAGGAGCGAAGGAAAGTGCGGGATGGTCTTCCGCCGAGGCAAACTTCATCTGAGCCAGATTGTGGATGAAGAAGTTCAGTTTGGTCGCCACGCTGCCCAGACTGGACTCGATCAACCTGCTCGCACATACATACACACAAACAATCACACATTTCTTTAGTACTTAAAGACTCCTGGCCCGGTGGTATGACAACATGTAACTTGTATAATGGGCCCCAAGGATGTACCCATCATATTTTGGCGAGGACGCCTACAGTGATTCTGTCATCAACCGTGATAAATAAAAAAAGAAGAATTTAGCCCTTTTTAATTATGAAGGAACAACATGTTCAAGCCTTGGTGTAAGTGAGGTGTGTGTACCTGGTGAAGTACATGGTAGCGTCAGCCTCAGACTCGTGAGGTCTCAGAGCATCATAGACGTACTTCAGGTCATCAATATTCGACAGTTCAGGAATACCACATGACAACATCTGCAGGTGACGAGAAAAACGCTGAGTAAAGGTTCTCTAGCGCATCTGTGTATGTGTGTGTTTCTGTGCCTACCAGGCCCAGGAGGTTGAGGAAGAGGTGTGTGTGTTTCCTGATCAGGTTATAGGCTTCACAGCACAAGTCCACAAAGTCATGAAAGCGACTGGATGGCTTGTCGCCGCCGTTGATGACGTACGCCATGTCGGAGGTGAACACGAAGGGTGCTCGATCCCTGCGGGTGTCACATGATCAACATCACATGACTACCATGAGCGAAGGGCTGGTTGGTTGTTGAGACTGGTTTAGGGCAGTTGACTAACACTCACCGCTTTATGTTGCCAAACATCTGAGCGTGTCCCAGGAACTTGCCAAAGTCGATGTGGAACATGTGACCGCTGGTCTTCAGCATGATGTTGTCGTTGTGTCGGTCGCAAATTCCCAAAATATACGTTGCCACGCAGCAGCCGGCACACGAGTAGATGAAGTTCTCCACCGCCTGAGAACATTTTGGGATGAAAATGACATACTGACCATTGATCACACCTGTTCAGCGGAATCAAGACGAAATAACGTGTAAAACCTTGTCATACTGCTCCTCAGTGGGGTTGTGTTTCTGCAACCAGTCTGCCAGTGGTCGGTCTTTAAAGGATCCGGTGACGCCGTGCTCCACCTGGATCTTTCTCAGTGTGTCGGCCTGAGGAATCATCTCCACCATGCCTAAGTGGAGGTGACAACACACCTGTTTAATCATTTGTGAGTATACATATGTAAATAGACTAAAAAGGTCCTCACCTCGTCCTCTGCCTGTGGCGAAACACTTGAAGATGACCATCCTCATGTCCAGACCCTCCTGGATCCAAATCTTGTTCATGATGCGGATGACCTGCAGAGTCAGCATGTCCTGGCGCAGGTCGTCCCCAGACTGTGGTTAGAGACAACTGTTAGACTCCAAAGATTCCTGTAAACAATTATGTTTCTAGAATATAGGCCTAGGCCATAAAACCCAGATTTTTTCCCTACTTAAAAACAAACATTGAATATAAATGACGGAGATACTTCAAAACAAGTTTTTCATTTATTTAATCAAAAACTAGTCGTTAAAAATGATACTGGATACACTGCATCTTACTCTTGGAAAAATTCTAATTTGTATAATATTGCTCTTTTATGACAAGAAATAAATTGTACTTTTTAATGGATCAGTTTTCAAAGAATTAAATTAAGAGCTTCACTTGGGAAGGAATATTTCTGCTGGAATAGAATACTTTTGTTAACAAATATGTAGCATTGCACATTGCATGCAAATAAACAATCTTGAGATCAATAAAGTGCAAACTTCTGTCTTGAATAAAATGCTTCTGTGAATTAAAATGCAGTATTATACAATGTATCCAAATAAATAATGAAGTAAAACATTGAGAGGCTTATAGTTTGTTTCAGTAAGTGGATAAAGTAAACGTAGCCTTTTTCATTACCACATCTTTGTGGTGTGCAGAGTAACTGCTTTAGTGATCGCTCTACGCATTGCGCTTATTTCTCATCATAAATTGCATCATCATGCATACCTTGTGTAAATAATTCCACCATATTAAGGCATTTTTTTAGCCCGTAGTGTGTTTGTTGCTGCATCTTGTTCGCCTCGTAAAGAGTCGTATTTCTCGCACTCGGCTGTAGGCTTCGGTTTCAGATGCTGTTGTTTGTTGTGCTGCTGCTGGTTTTCTTAAACTAACTTTGCAGCATGCAGTCACGTGTTCCATGCCTGTTGCCACTCAAAGTAATGAAAACACTGTTCTTTTCTTTGGAACAAACGTCTTATTCTTGTTAGTGTTAGCATTAGCCATGTTTTGTTATGTGTGCTGCTAAGAAAATAAGAGGACGGGGCAAGCTACAGAAGCTCCTGAGGGACGAAAAATACTCGACTATATCGAGACCATCAATATATCGCAACAAGCCTACCAGAACAATTACCTTGAAGATGACGCTGATATTGTCGCCTAAGGGGTCGAGGTTTTGGAATGACAGCTTGAGCGGGACAGCGTTGGAGTTGAAGAAAGAACATGACTACAACAGACACAAGAAGACCAACATTAGACTTTCCTTAGCGAAAGCCTGCCCATCACAGCTCTGAGGTCCGTGTAAAGGTTAGAACTTTTTGGAAGTGCTCATCAAAATCTGCCACAGGGTTAGCAGAAGGAGAAGGAAGCCAATGTTGTTTACACAGGCGCTTCGACACTGTAGCCTTAAGCTGTCTCTTATGTGTGTGTGTTCACCTGGATGTTGATCCCCCTGACCAGCAGGGCCGGGTTCAGAGGAAGTCTACAGCTGCTGTTTACTGAGAAGAACTGCTTCATCTCCTCCAGACCTTCTCTAAGAATGTTCTGTAAGACACAAACAAATTTTTATCACCTCCAAAGTTTCCCACATATTTTCTACGAAACAAGTTTAGAACATTATTTGTTTAGTAAATATTTAATGACTGATTTTCTTAGCGTATCTGAGCTCACTTGTCTGTTGGACGGTGCGGCGTCTCTGACATTCTGGGCCACCTTGGCCAGGATGGACACCTGCCAGCACTGCCGGTCAAATTCGTCTCTAAGACCTCGGCCGACACAGCAGAGCAGCGCGGCAAGCAGGTGTTGATAGCGAGCACAGAACTGACTGTCCTGCAGGTTGTCCTTCAGCAGCCTGAGGAGAAGATGAAAGTTGACTTTCTGTCAGCACCACAAAAGTAGTCCAGGTGAAGGAAAGTCACGTAAATAATCACCAGAAGAGGTAGTGAGCAATGCGAACATCTCCGATGGCTCTGCGGAGCAGGAAGCGGACCAGGGAGCTGTCCAAGTAACACTCATACTTCAGAGCCTGCCATCAGAAGACAAATGTGACGAACAAACACCTCTTACAGCAAGGACGAGTCAACTAAAAGCAGTTCATGCTACCTGAACCAGCTGAGGAAGGTAGTCCAGCAGCTCTGGGTCAGAAATAGAGTCCATCCATTGGACAGCAGTTCTCCTTAGCTCCTGGTCCGGGAAGCTGAAATAAATAAACTTGTCACACAGAAGCTAATATGCCCAACGTCTAAATAAGTGGACAGGGACATACGTAGCATGAAGGAGCCCCAGTGCATCCAGGTGTCCCAAGCAGGCCCATTGCTTCAGCAGTGCGTAGATGTCAGGCAGACAGGCCCACTGCCAGCAGGGGGCGCTGGCAAGAACAAGTGGCAAGGCTGCGCTCTCCGCCTGACAGAAGGCTTTTTTCTCCCACAGAAGTCGCTTGTCCTCTGGCTTCAACCTGCACAGATATGCTCAATTCTTAATGAAAGAACCAGCAGACAATCATCATGTGCATATGAACGCGTGTCTGACCAGAAAAAGGCTTTTTTGTGCAGAACATCCTGCAGTTGTATCTGGCTGATGGCATCCAGTCTGGAAAAGTCATACTTAGGACAAAAGTCTGCTGCAGGTGGAGTGCTGAAGTGGGCTTCAAAGGACATGGTGGGGAAGTCCACCTGTGTCAAACAATTTACTTCAATTATCTTTTTTTTGTACAGACCAGAATGGAGATCAAAGGTCAAGCCTACCTGCAAGATGACGCTGTCTGGCTGGCTAAAGTTTGGCGAGCTGGAGCGAGCGTTCCCACTGCTGCCTGGCGTCGATGGCCACAGGCCCAGCAACTTCCTGCCACACGTCAGCACGCTACAAGCAAACACACATACACAGACTGACCACTCTGTTACAACATCCAAACACACTTCCTACTATTCTAACAAGAAATAAGACGCTTCCTTACACACGAAGTGACATCAGGGGACTTACTGTCTGAAATTAAAGAGCGGCATGGTGACCCAGCCCAGAGCCTCGATGCTACGCCGCTGTTTGCCCTTATCCTCCACTCCACTGGGGGGCGGCAGGGAGCTGGCATATAATGTCACCGTCAACTGTGTCTCTCTGGGCAACTGGTTGATCTGCACCGGGAAACAAACCCTGCTGGGACACCAAACACAGCTCAGAAGGGAGGAGCACACATAACATGCAGATGTTCCATCTTAGGAAGACATTCATTTCACACACCTCTGGTCCCACACCACCAGGTGAAACAGGTATTTGCTGACCGCCTGTTTGCTGGTGTGTTGTGGCGCACATAGCTCCGCCCCTCCATGAGTCAGCGAGCAGGACAGGAAGAAACCCTCATAACTGACAAGAAACAGACAAGGTGTTACACATGTAATAAAAGATCAGTGGTGAGGGAGGGGTTTTATCCTTGAGTAAAACATGTAAATGTATGTAAATTTGTGTTTTGAAAGGTACTACTATGACTATGCATTGCAGTTAGCCTGTTGTGGTCATGGGACTTTCACTACTTCTTGATAGTTTTCATAAAATATGCAAACAGTTCATTAAACATGATTGTGTTTATTTATCTCATACGAACAAAGGCTTAAAACAGGTGTCAGCCAATTCAGCCAGCCCCATCTTGTCTCAGGGGTCAGCGGTGGCCCTTCCCAGGCAGTCACCATTTTTTCAACACAGATTGATGGCTGGCAGAGGAGGAGCTTGGCTGTTACCAAGCTCTGCTGATTACCTTTTACTGCATGTTTTGTTTTGTGCATACCGCATGTATTTTATTGACGGTCAAAGTCAAAATGATTCTACTTCATAACAGGCAATATATTTTGTGGTGAAGCAGAAAGGAGTAGAAATGAAAGGTTAATGTATGTGTAATGTGCATATTGCATTCATTTCTCAAAGGACTGCATATTTATGTCGAAATATCTGTTGGTTGTAAACCATCAGCAGTATCAGGCTTGTTTGCAGGCATCAATGTCCATTGTCAATTCTTTGTAACAGTTGATTACAGTTGTGCCTTGTTTATCGCTGTGAATTTATTCCGGACATAATTGCGATTAATGAATTTTCGCCAAGTAGGAATCATTAATTTTTTTCATAGTGAGAACATAGAAAATCTTTTCACGACCTTCTAAATAAGTTTTTTTTAACATTATGGAGGGCCCTCTACATGAAATAACACCCTTTAGTCACCTTTACACAATATTTAATGCTGCCTGAAGCTGAGCCAATCAGTGGCAATGATACTGAATAGCGTGCTCTAAATTTTTTGGTTTCCCCAACGCCTAGTGACCAATACTATGGCAGTGTTCATTTTTTAAGATTGAAACTGTGCATTTTGGACCAAAAAATTTAGAAAATATTTCAAATATCCCCCCAAAATCAGTCATGTTAAAGCCGCAATTTTTGAAGCGTGATGTGGGAAAGGACGACTGTACTGATATTTCCGATTACATTTCTTTGGTTGCTAACATATGTTGTTTGTCGTGTACCTTGAGCTTTGTTTTTATTAGAGTTTTGTTAAAAAAATGGGAGGAAGGGCAGGTTACATTTGTGTGGCTTTGTGATGAAGACTGCAGCCTGAAGGTGGTGATGCATTGCTCCTGTGTGTGTTATACCTGGCAGCCCAAGTGATGGGAATGCGGTGGGCGGCGTAGACACTGAAGGACAGCACGCTGGTGATACAGCCCGCCTCCTGGACAGGGACCGTGGAGCAGTGGCTCTGTGGCGTGGTCTGAAAATTGGCATTAAATGTGCTGCAGTACAACTCCACCAGGTCCAAGATGGCCGCTGTTAGTTTTTCTACCACTTTCTCTGTGAGACAGGATGTTCAACAGCTGCTAGTTAGAACAGAGCAGACCTGAAAGAAATGATGGAATGGAAAGGCTGGAGTCCAAGCATACCTCTGTTCTCTCTGATAGCCAGCAATGAGGCATCCTGGGAAGACCAAAAGTGACATTATGGACATTATCTAACCTCTGCCAACATTTAGTGTTGATTATACCTTCAGGACTTTGGGCTGCAGGCGACAAGGACAGGCGGGGAGCTGGCTGAGGGCAGATGTCACATCAGGTGTCTCCATCGCCGCCAACGAGTTGCAGAGAGCTTTCACTGACTGGACGAGACGCTCAACGTGCAGCAGCAGCTCCACCTGGTGCAGCCGACATGAGAAGAAACTGACATCTTACATGTATTGATCAGCAAGAGTAAGCTACAAGTTATTTCTTTATTGATGTATGTACAAGTACTACTACTACTAATGCTACAACTACTTTGTCATAACAAAAGTCTGACCTCTGACAGCAGGAAGGACTCGGCTTCATTGTGGAATGTGTCCAGCAGCAGAGTCAGAGCCTCTCTGTCCACAAAGATACCTTTAACAAGACAAATCTCACAGAGGGGCACAGCTGTGCTGTAAGGCCCTGCCACTCACCTCGTGACTGTCTGTTTGATGGGACGCTCCTGCAGCAGGATGCTGTGGTTCAACGTCGATGCCATTTTGTCGTCGTCTTTCTGTTGGGTTGGAAACAAATTAGATTTTCATGTTATTTGTGCTTCTTGATTCTGACGGTATGTTACACAAAAGGTACTAAGGTGTGACTTTTTGAAGTTTCTATAACATGTGAAATTGGTGCACAGCAGCATTTGATTGGATAGGAATAGGCTTGTGATAAAGAGTCATTCATTCATTCATTCCTCTAATGCAGGGGTGGTCAACACAGGGTCTGTTATCCACAGGCTGTCAGCCAAGGTACTGGAGGGGAAGTGGTAAAATTTGTGGTTGACAACTTTTTTTTACATTTCCCGTGCAATTTTTACACAAATTTACATCTCTTAAAATAGTAGTTAGGAAATAGCAATGGCACCCTAATCACTGCATCTTGCAGTTTTAAAATTACATATAAGATAGCTAGAATTTAGTGCGGTCAACATCAGCAGGCGATTGGCGCGCGAGTTGTGAGCTAGCAATTACGCTGTCAATTTCAGCATTAGTTGTCAGCGCTAGACTATATTATTTGAATATCTTTGCATTGCACAATAACAAGGTACTTAGGACCAGTTTTTTTTAATACATGATTGTACACATGATATATAAGTAGGGGGTCCCTGCTCCATTGCTCCATTACATTGGAGGTCGTTGGCCTGGAAACGTTAAAGACCCCTGCTTTAATCTATTAGTAGGAATTAGTGTTACGCACTTGTGTGTGTGTGTGTGTGTGTGTGTGTGTGTGTGTGTGTGTGTGTGTGTGTGTGTGTGTGTGTGTGTGTGTGTGTGTGTGTGTCTGTGCAGACCGTGCGTGACAATTCCGTGTTGGCGGAAGATCTCTTGGTGAGGATTAGTCGGACGTCCCAGTCGAACTTCAAACATTGTTGGACACACTCCAAACCTGCCAGAGTCTCAGAGCTGACACATAAGCGCAAATAAAAAAGTTTAGAAGTTATATATATAGAGTGTGAGAATCCTAAAAAAATCACGACACTGGAGGGCAATGAAGAATAAAACACAATAAAGCAACACAAAGTGATTATACAAACAGGAAGCACCTGGCCAACACAGGAGCTTGCTATTGTTGCACTGCAGGAAGTTCAGACAGGTTCATGGCCAAAATAAGCACACACACACGTAGAACTTGAAATGTTTTGCTAGACAATGCAATGTTTAAAGTGAGGAAATTTGGACAAACTGCTGTGCAGTTTGGGACTAAGTGGTAAAGTGGAAGTAAAATCATCGTCAAATATGTTCATAAAGCACAACATTGTGTGTGTGTGTGTGGTGGTTGCAGTGGTTCACCACAGCTCAGCGGCTATGTTATTACTGAAACCACACATCAACTCAACATGGTAGGAAAAATCTCTGGTGACTTTTAAGACTGATGATACACATTACAGCCACAGTGGCGCCATTATCCATGCACACTTTCAAGTTGGATGGGCTTCATTCAAGAAGTTTTCACATTAAATTCATGTGATGCCACTTTTTTGGATATTTTATCATAAATGTCAATGTATAAATGTCAGTTCATCTTTGACTTGTGATATAACTTTAAAAAGGAAAGACAGGAAAAACAATAGTTTCCACTTGGATTACACTAGATAGTCAGGGGTCTTTTAAAAAACCTTCAGCTGAGCTTCTTACTTTCTGAGGTACTCGTCATGTCCGCAGACCTTCAGCAAGTAGTCGTCCACGTCCACATGGTCTAGGTCATCCTGGGCGTAACACAGGGTCTGATAGATGAGCAGGTCTATTGTGGATGAGCCTGACAGACAAATGTTGTCATTTCACCTGGTCCCGTGACTGGTGAAAACAAAGCAAGCTTCCTACCGTCACAGGTGAAGGTGAGAGGCTCTCTGAAGTGGCCGCTGATGACGGTGACTTTTACACTGACCCCCAGACCTTGATGAAGTTCCTCTTGGCTCACCGACGGCGACCACACAAAGCCTGCGTTCTTTGAGCGGTCGCTGTGTGGATATGCTGAACGCAGCCTACATAAACACCAAAGCTCTGGTCATAAGTGTGTGCATTCGTGCGTGTACGTGTGTGCAGGAATGTTACTCACACATCCAACATGTGGCAGAAAGCCGCCACCTCCTCGTCTCGCTCCTCAGACACTTGGAAGAGTTCATATCCAAATCCGTTCATCCTGGAACCGAGGGTCACCTGTCAGTCACACCACGAGGCGACCAATCAGAGAGAGTTTGATGCCTACTGATAATATTTGCAAGCTCGCAGCCCAGTTGGTCAACATCATTAACGTAATAACCTTGTTGGATGTTGAACATATTTGAAGTAGTTTAGCTACCAGGACCCTTTTCTGCATCCAGAAACAAAAACGCTCAAAAGCAACACAAAGACACGGTTGTCGTCAGTGTGTCCAGAATGGACAAAGGTCATGTTGTCGACATCAACAGAGGAAGTTCTGTACTGTCTTCATGTGAACTCTCTACTGTGCGTGAGCTTCTAAGCATGAAAACACTCTCTCAGCTGCTACTTATGCGATCCTAATTAGCGATGCTGGCGTAGAGCAATATGAACACATTGTGTTTTAAGTATTGGCGTTGCTGTAGCCCCCCTAAAATATTTTTAAGCCCCGCTAAATAATTTAGTGTCATATTTTCTTTTTTTACAAATACATGCCGACATATTCATTATAAAGTGGCCCGGATATGAGTTTAAATAAGTAATCATTTAACCTGTCATTATTCACTCAGTGTCCCCTCACTGCGTCTGTATCCAATCCATTCCACTTGTTCACGTCACTTCCTGTTTGGAGTTCACGCGCGTCTGACTGTCACTTTG
The DNA here is from genome assembly GCF_033978795.1 of Nerophis ophidion. Lineage (NCBI taxonomy): Eukaryota > Metazoa > Chordata > Actinopteri > Syngnathiformes > Syngnathidae > Nerophis > Nerophis ophidion. The sequence continues at coordinate 35,472,576 of NC_084626.1, forward strand.
TACAAAACCAGGACATCTTATTTGCTTTTTTGTACTTTTTTTGTAATTTTTTGGCTTCACTGTGCTGTGACATTTTGCTGTCTGTGTCGATCGGTGCTGCGGGCTAGCACACCGAAGTCGGCTAGCATTAGCAGCTTGACACAGGTGTGGATCTCTTCTGTTGGTAGATGCTTCGGCATATAGACCATCAGAATGCCTCCACCAAGGAAAAGATTCAACAAACCTGGGTAACGAACTGTAAGATCTTCATCAAACCATGAATTGATTAACGTGGACCCCGACTTAAACAAGTTGAAAAACTTATTCGGGTGTTATCATTTAGTGGTCAATTGTACGGAATATGTAATGAACTGTGCAATCTACTAATAAAAGTTTCAATCAATCAATCAAAACTAAATGGGACCACTGGAGGAAGCAAACGTCTTGGTGGTGAGAAAAATAGAAGATTTAATAACTATTGACATTGATGCAGTACTTGGTATCAATGTAGCTTTGTGACTTTTACATCATCTCAATGCTGTCCACACCAAGAACACAGACCACACCAATTATTGATATGGATATGTTACAGAAGATCTGACAACATCAACAAAAAGAACTGGAAATGTGTGAGTATCAAGAGCAAGCCACAACAGAGACCGATATGGAGATAGACCCTGATAACAATTTTTTTCTCTGCAAATGTGAAAAACTAATTGTTTTACCTGTGAACAATATGAAAACAGAGTAAAATCAGAAGATAGTCTTTCAATAATACATTTCAGTAGTCAAAACATGTACACTGACTTTGAGGCTATCAAGGATTACTTGAAAGAATTTAGTCATCCATTTATCATTATTGCAATTACTGAAACCTGGTTCAACAATGATAAAGGTATTGATTTTAGTCTGAATGACTATGAATTAAGATACATAAACAGAATAAATAAAATAGGAGGAGGGGTCGCATTGTACATTCATTAATCTGTTACATTTAAAGTTTTAACAAACATGACCATAGCAGTCGATGGATTATTTATTGTTTAAAAGTGATGATGATATCGGTTGTAAAAGTTATACTGAATATTGTAAAACCCTTAACTTATATATGCAACCTATCATTCCAGACTGGCCGATTTCCAAGTTAAATGAAAATCGCTAAGGTAACTCCGCTCTTCAAAAGTGACAGCAAACACGATTTCACCAATTACCATCCAATTTCTCTTTTGCCTCAGTTCTCAAAAATCTTAAGAGAAACGATTTAACTCTCGACTTGAGTCTTTTCTTAAGAAGAATCATATAATTAATGACAGTCAGTATGGCTTTAGGTCCAAACGAACAACCTTAATGGCGATAACAGAAGTTATTGAAGAAATTACTAATGCACTGGAGCATAAAAGATATGCAGTTGGTATCTTTATTGATCTAAAGAAAACCTTTGATACCATTAATCATTCAATTCTACTAGATAAAATGGAAAGATATGGAATTAGGGGTCTGGCTGGTGACTGGTTAAAAAGTTATTTAACAGGAAGGGTACGATTTGTAAAAATGGGTCAATTTTTATTTGATACTCTTGGTATTGCTTGTGGTGTCCCCCAAGGGTCCGTGTTGGGGCCCGTACTGTTTAATGTATGTATTAATGATATGTTTAATACAAAGTACTGAAAATTATATTATTTGCAGACGACACAAATATATTCTACAGTAGTGATGACTATAATGAGCTCATAAATACAGTAAACACAGAGCTAAAAATAGCAAAAAAATAGATGGACACAAATAAATTATCTTTGAATATAAATAAAACTAAGATGTTTGGAAATTGCAAAATAACGTCTGAACAGAAAATAAGTATTGATGGTATCCAAATTGAAATCATTAATGAGAATACATTTTTGGAAACCTCATGTCAGACACATTAAAAGAAAAATCTCCAAAAACCTCTCAGTTATAAACAAAGCAAAACTATACCTCAATGAAAACGCACTCCGTAATCTATACTGCACCTTGGTACTGCCATACCTTACATACTGTTTTGAAGTATGGGGGAATACTTACCACAACACAATTCATCCTCTGATCATATTACAGAAAAAAGCAGTGCGGCTCATTCACAACGTTGGTTATTTAGAACATACTCATAATCTGTTTATGCAATCAAAGTTGCTCAAATTTGATGGCCTTGATAAATATAATACATTAATAATCTTATATAAAGCATTTAACAAATTATTGGCGCCTAATCTACAACTTATTTTTATAAGACGAGTTCAGGCTCATAACTTGCGAGGCTTTGGATATTTGTCATTGCCGAGAGCTCAAACCACTCGTAAAAGTTTTTGTGTGTCTGTATGCTGAGTAAAACAATGGAACAAACTGGACTTACAACACAAGCAATGCCAAACTATTAATCGATTCAAACTATCATACAAACATTGGGTTTGGTTCAAATATAGAGATGAGGGTCTTTATTTTAATTTGACTTGTTGTTGTACTCTGTCTCAAAAGTGTTATCAGGTACTCAATGTTTACCTTACTATTTTTGCCAAGTTGTCTATTACCATTATTGCTAGGTTGTCTAAAAGCTGTGCATGACTGGACAGTATGTAACAGACGTGTCCTTAACATCTCAAAAACCAAATGTATTGTATTGGGGAATAGGCAAGGGTTATCGTGTGACCCAAAGTTGGATCTGTGGTTAGGTATTTCAACAGTTCAACAGGTCAGAAGTGCCAAGCTCCTTGGAGTGATGCTGGACTGCACTCTATCCTGGTCAAATTATATCAGTGATATAGTTACAAAGATGGGAAGGGCTAATGGTATTTTCAGGAAATGTGCTGCTTTTGTTGCTCCACCTCTTCTTTGTCAGATTGTTAAGAGTTTAGTCTTTTGTCATCTGGACTATTTTTCTACAGTCTGGGCATCTGCTGCAAGTGGTGGGATAAGGAAGCTCCAGATTGTCCAGAATAGGGGAGCAAGGTTGGTTCTGGGTTGTTCACTAAGAACCAATGTAAACCAAATGCATGCTTCTCTTTCCTGGCTAACAGTGCAGAACAGGTTGTCAGCGAATACTCTTATTTTCTTCAAATCAGTAACCTGTAGTAAAACTCCAGCTTTTATCATGGCCCAAATAGTTCACAGTAGCACTATGCACAATCATAATACCAGGGAGGGGCATTTTGTACTCCCTTGTCCCAGGAAGAATGCTTTGCGGAAATCTTTTATTTATAGATCTGTATCGCTCTGGAATAACCTGCCTCAAATTCTCACCGAAACTGAAAGTAAACAGGTTTTTAAAATGAAAGTAATATTTTTTCTGAGTTTTTAAATTACTTTGCTCGTTGATGATTTTTTATGTTTGGTTTTACATTGTGTAGTTATATTTATATGGTAATTATTATTCTGTGACTGTAAATTGTTTGCCTGTTTTCTTATTGACGTTTTTATATTTTTTTATTTTTGTCTGTATTGCATAGTTACAATTATATGCTTTTACTTGTAATTGTGTTGAGTTGTGGACCCCAGGAAGACTAGTGGGTTGTTGTGGCAACCAGCTAATGGGGATCCTTAATAAAATTCAAAAATCAAATCAAAATCTAATACCATTGTTGGTATATTCATTATTCCTACATTATTGACAAAAATCCTTGAAACACATTCTCTAGTATACCTTTAAGTCATATATATATATATATATATATATATATATATATATATATATATATATATATATATATATGAGTTTTCATGTTCTCCCCGTGACTGCGTGAGTTCCCTCCGGGTACTCCGGCTTCCTCCCACTTCCAAAGACATGCACCTGGGGATAGGTTGATTGACAACACTAAATTTGCCCTAGTGTGTGAATGTGAGTGTGAATTTTGTCTATCTGTGTTGGCCCTGCGATGAGATGGAGACTTGTCCAGGGTGTACACCGCCTACCGTCCGATTGTAGCTGAGATAGGAACCAGTGATCCCCGCAACCCCAAAGGGAATAAGCGGTACAAAATGGATGTGTGTGTGTGTATATATATATATATATATATATATATATATATATATATATATATATATATATATATATATATATATATATACAAACCACGTTTCCATATGAGTTGGGAAATTGTGTTAGATGTAAATATAAACAGAATACAATGATTTGCAAATCCTTTTCAACCCATATTCAGTTGAATGCACTACAAAGACAAGATATTTGATGTTCAAACTCATAAACTTTATTTTTTTTTGCAAATAATAAATAACTTAGAATTTCATGGCTGCAACATTGGCCAAAGTAGTTGGGAAAGGGCATGTTCACCACTGTGTTACATCACCTTTTCTTTTAACAACACTCCATAAATGTTTGGGAACTGAGGAAACTAATTGTTGAAGCTTTGAAAGTGGAATTCTTTCCCATTCTTGTTTTATGTAGAGCTTTAGTCGTTCAACAGTCCGGGGTCTCCACTGTCGTATTTTACCCTTCATAATGCGCCACATATTTTCCATGGGAGACAGGTCTGGACTGCAGGCGGCCCAGGAAAGTACCCACACTCTTTTACTACGAAACCACGCTGTTGTAACACGTGGTTTGGCATTGTCTTGCTGAAATAAGCAGGGGCGTCAATGATAACGTTGCTTGGATGACAACATATGTTGCTCCAAAACCTGTATGGACCATTCAGCATTAATGGTGCCTTCACAGATGTGTAAGTTACCCATGCCTTGGGCACTAATACACCCCCATACCATCACAGACACTGGCTTTTGAACTTTGCGCCTATAACAATCCGGATGGTTATTTTCCTCTTTGTTCCGGAGGACACCACGTCCACAGTTTCCAAATATAATTTGAAATCTGGACTCGTCAGACCACAGAACACCTTTCCACTTTGCATCAGTCCATCTTAGATGAGCTCGGGCCCAGCTAAGCCATCGGCGTTCCTTGGTGTTGTTGATAAATGGGTTTTGCTTTGCATAAGAGTTTTAACTTGCACTTACAAATGTAGCAACCAACTGTAGTTACTGACAGTGGTTTCACGAAGTGTTCCTTAGCCTGTGTGGTGATATCCTTTACACACTGATGTCGGTTTTTGATGCAGTACCGCCGGAGGGATCGAAGGGCTGTAATATCATCGATTACATGCAGGGATTTCTCCAAATTCTCTGAACCTTTTGATGATTTTACAGACCGTAGATGGTAAAATCCCTAAATTCCTTGCAATAGCTCGTTGAGAAATGTTGTTCTAAAACTGTTTGACAATTTGCTTACCAATTGGTGACCCTCGCCCCTTGTTTGTGAATTACTTAGCATTTCATGGAAGCTGCTTTTATACCCAATCATGGAACCCAACTGTTCCCAATTAGCCCGGACACCTGTGGGATGTTCCTAATAAGTGTTTGATGAGCATTTCTCTACTTTATCAGTATTTGCCACCTTTCCCAACTTCTTTGTCATATGTTGCTGGCATCAAATTCTAAAGTTAATGATTATTTGTAAAAAAAATTGTTTATCAGTTTGAACATCGAATATGTTGTCTTTGTAGCATATTCAACTGAATATGGGTTGAAAATTATTTGCAAATCATAGTATTCCGTTTATATTTACATCTAACACAATTTCCCAACTCATATGGAAATTGGGTTTGTATATATATGTATGTATGTGTGTGTATATATATATATATATATATATATATATATATATATTAGGGATGCGAATCTTTGGGTCGCGATTTGATTATAAATTGATTTTTTCGATTCAACGCGATTCACGATTCAAAAACGATATTTTTCCGATTCAAAACGATTCTGTATTCATTCAATACATAGGATTTCAGCAGGATCTACCCCAGTCTGCTGACATGCTAGAGTAGTAGATTTTTTTTAAAAAGCTTTCATAATTGTAAAGGACAATGTTTTATCAACTGATTGCAATAATGTAAATTTGTTTTAACTATTAAACAAACCAAAAATATGACTTATTTTATCTTTGTGAAAATTTTGGACACAGTGTGTTGTCAAGCTTATGAGATGCGATGCAAGTGTAAGCCACTGTGACACTATCGTTCTTTTTTTTTTTATAAATGTCTAATGATAATGTCAATGAGGGATTTTTAATCACTGGTATGCTGAAATTATAACTAATATTGATACTGTTGTTGATAATATAAATTTTTGTTTCACAACTTTTGGTTTGTTCTGTGTCGTGTTTGTGTCTCCTTGCAATTGCTCTGTTTATTGCAGTTCTGAGTGTTGCTGGGTCAGGTTTGGTTATGGAATTGGATTGCATTGTTATGGTATTGCTGTGTATTATTTTGTTGGATTGATAAAAAAATAAAATAAAATAAAATAAAAAAATCGATTAAAAAAAAAAAAAGGATAGATTCTGAATCGCACAACGTGAGAATCGCAATTCGTATTTGAATCGATTTTTTCCCACTCCCCTAATATATATACATATATGTATATTTGTTATCCGTTTGTGAAGTTTTGTGCTCATGCGCTACGTTCGCTCGCATCCTGTGCATCTCCTGGGGGCTAAGCCCCCCTTTCCTTAAAAGCTAGTGACGCCCCTGGTTGTAAGTTACACAAATTATAAATATATTGGCCGTAATCACAGTCAGCCACCTCTACTCAGGTTTTATGTATTATATTGCAGCGACTATGTTATCAAAGTTGGTGTAGCACAACATTATTTGCGGTTAATCATCTTTTTGGCAAAGCACATCTATCTTCTTAACATTCTTGACCTGACCATCCCTTCTTGATTTTAGCCTATGTTCAATTCCCAGAGACAAAGCAATAACAGCTGGCTTTCAAACTCATTCCTCTGACGTTCGCTGAAAACACCAGAATCAAGCACTTCCTACTGAGTCCTGATTGTTCAGAGTGTGCTGCGCTTGGCTATATGGCTTCTTTCAATATCCATCCGTCCATCCATTTCTACCGCTTATTCCCTTTTGGGGTCGCGGGGGGCGCTGGCGCCAATCTCAGCTACAATCGGGCAGAAGGCGGGGTACACCCTGCACAAGTCGCCACCTCATCGCAGGGCCAACACAGATAGACAGACAACATTCACACTCACATTTACACACTGGGGCCAATTTAGTGTTTGGAAGTGGGAGGAAGCCGGAGTACCCGGAGGAAACCCACGCATTCACGGGGAGAACATGCAAACTCCACACAGAAAGATCCCGAGCCTGGGATTGAACCCAAGACTGCAGGACCTTCGTATTGTGTGGCAGACGCACTAACCCTTCGTGAAGCCCTTCTTTCAATATCCATCCATCCATTTTGATTTGCGTATTTATAAGAGGGTGCGGCCTGGCCGAAATCTGGGCGTGCCAAAGCACGCACAAGTCTGCAGTTAAACACAAGTTGATTGCGATGTAAAAAAAAAAAAAGTGCTTGGTGTTAACCACACAATTAGCGCCGCATAAAATCATGTCGCTACTGGTTCGACGTTTCCTAAAATATTATCTAAAAAAAACAAAAACCTAAAAGCATTGTCCAGCTGTTTATCGACGTACACTATTCATGGTTATTATTCATGAATATCGGCTTCAATTATTGGTTATTGGCCAACTTGACTACTAATATTCGCTATCGGCTTTGAAAAAAACATATCGGTCGATCTCTATATCACATGTTGATGGGCAATCTGCCGAAGGCGAAAGATGATGAAGAAAGAAGCACACTATCTGGAGTGAAGTGGAGGCAACGTGTCTGCGATGTCGATGTACTTCAATATATCAGAGATAGAACCACAGACAGCAATCTGCAAAATGTGCACTGTGGAAATATTAAGGGCCAGCTGCGGCTGTTTGGTCTTTCAAGGAGGGGAAACGCGAGCAGAGACTGCAGCGCCAGGCTAGTATGACCTCTGAGTACTTCTGGACGGTGGAGGCTCCCAGCAGCACTGGCTGATAGTCCAGGATACTGCACTGCACAGCGACAGAAGTCAAGTGTCTCCACTTGTGTACACTAATACAATCTCCAATAAGACCAGAAAAAGTCTTAGTAGAAGTGGGGGAAACTATCGGTTTTTAGATGCATCGCAATTCGGACACAGACGATTATAGAATCGATTTGTAAACGTCAATAATCAATCGATTTATTTACTGTAAATAAAGTAACCCAGACAGTTCTAAAAATTTGGCTGACTATAGCGAGCGATCCGACCCGCTCCATTGCTATCAGGCACCTATGCTCCAGTTTTGCAAACATTTTCATTGATTTAATGAATGTAAAAAAATAAATTAACTGTTTCTTTTTCCAAATTAATTATTTTTCCAAAGTTACAAGTGATAAATGCTTGTTTAGTGAAAAAAAAATAAATGTAAAAATTGCAATAATATACACAAATAAAGATGTATCAATAATGGATTTTGAATTAAATCGGAGCTACTAAATTGTAATCTTAATTAAATCATGAGTTGCCTAAAGATTCCCACCTCTAGTCATTAGTCATTTTTAAATGAAGAAATAGTCACTAAAAGGATTGGAAATGTCTCCAGAACAACTCCGAACGACAGAATGAAACTAGAAAAATGCTCACTTCCAGCTAAACAACACAGTCATTGGATAAAAGCTTTGCTTTGCCCATCGGACGCTCAGCGTCTACGGGAGTCAATGGCCATGGCCGAGGTTTCCTCACGATGATTCGATGATCTGTCTGAGGCTGAATCTCTTTTTGATTGACAGCAAAATATCCAATGACTGTCTTGTTTCACTAAAGTAGAAAATCACACACTATGATCGCTTTTGACGTCTTCTTTGGAGCATGTCAACTTTGTCTTTTTGGCCTATTAATTATTATTATATCATTATAATGCCATATATTTAAATATGTTGTATTATTTTTTCTTGTGTATTGTTGAAATACCAATGTAAATAAATATTTGCGTAATTTTATGATTATTATATCCTTTGAAGGATAAACATTGATTTGTGCAATTTCAATACTTTGATTTTAAATATGTTGATACAGTCAAAGCCATAAATACAATAATAATAATAACTGTTTTGGTATTCAGCCTTGGTTTCCTCATTTTTGGTTTTGGCCCAAAAAATTCATTGCATCCCTAATGCTAATAGCATGGTCTGACAGACAGGGGAGCTCATGTGATCTGTGATAGCGATGGACTTGTGGGGGTGTATTACATTAAGGAGAAAACAACATCAGATAATCTGTCAGATCAGCAGCCCCCAGAATGGGGGATGGGGCCAATGTGACCCCATATCTGCCTGATTATCCTAGTGTGTGTGTGTGTGTGTGTGTGTGCGTGTGCGTGTGTGCGTGTGGTATTTCTGCTTCACTAAGTCTTCTTCATAAATCGGTTAGCTGTCACTACGGAGACATGGATTTGACATCCTGTGTCTTACAGTTGATGCCTAAAAGGAACACAAAAGTTTTTAAAGTTCTTACCGGGTCAGCAGACACTCGACGCTGGCTCTTGTTACTCTTGGGAACAGGAACATATGTCCTGGGCGGGACTTGAGGAGGGAGGGTCTTACTGCGTGCCACAGGCTTGCCAGATTGGTCCCTCCTGCTCCCGTTGAGTCGGGATAGTGATTCATTGATGATGTCATAGTTGAGCTCTCCAGAGGTCACTTTGGACTGATCTGCATCTGGGGTGTACAGATTGACATTGTGGGACACGGCGGACCCGCGGTGTGCCACGAAGGGATTCCCGGACCCAGTCGATGAGGGAGTGATAGGGTTTCTGGGCGGGACGGCAGGGGGGTTGTCATCAGGAAAAGTTGGGAGGCTTTTAAGAGGAACTTCTGAATTTGAGCTAACTGTGTCTACAGGGCTGGAACCGGAATAGTCTCTGACCTTGGTCAGCTCTGGACTGTCCAAGATGTAGAGGGACTCTGTGAGGTAGCTCCCCTGGGGAGGGGGTGCCCTGGCTGGGGGTAGCTGTGCAGATTGGGATCCTCCAGGTTGGTTGAGTGAGGAATCCCCAAGCATGCATGTGGTGTTGGCAAGTGGCTGTCTGGGGGTGGGCCGTGGGCGCTCAATGGAGGTCGTTGGGGTCTCGGAGCAGGATAGAATTGAAGCTCGCGATTCAGCGGGGCCACTTTGGGGATCACTTTTGTCCTGTTTCAGTCTGGAGAGGGCATCGTATTCCATCTGCAGGGCCTCGGCCAGGACCAGCTCCTTCTGACTCAGGCCTAGAGCCTCCAGACAGGCCCAGCCTGCTTCGCTGCTCTCTTTCTCAGTCTGAGCTGCTGACATGATGGCCCACCCCCCTCAGCGCAGTGGGACTAAGACGAAGGAGGAAGGTCCACAGACGTTCTCTGAGGTCCAGTGAGGACTCATGGAGCTGCTGGAAAACACACAAGATGATCTAATTTTTTCTTTTGCACTACAAAAAACACACATCATACACAATTTATTGTGATGAATACACAAAACATAATATGGTTTACTGACAAACGCTATCATAGAACTATTTCACTTTATTGAACCATCCACTGTCTGATATATTAAAATGAATATGTTGTAAAATAAATGTCTCTTTTTTTGTAGTTTCTGTCCCTACTGAGGTGACTTTTGCAGAGAAATTTCAACATGGTTACAACACTAAAGGAGAGCTGTAGGTAAAACAGAAGTCCATCCAAATGAGAATGTGAAGGTGCGTCCAAAACAGTAGGACACAAAGTGTGAGCCTGGGATCAAACGTATAAAGAAAAGTAGATTTATTCATGAGGAATAAACAAAGTAGGACCAATCCTAATTGACTCCCGTGTCCGGAATCTTCAGGGGGGTAAGCCTCACACAGAAGGGAGCCACATGATGTCACCGTACCTTGCAAGACCTCAGCTCAGCGAGCAGCAAAGGATTAACTTGAGCAAGGAAGTGTGTTAATGTTTTTAAAATTTTACTCCTTTTTATACATTTAAAACAGTTAAAGGGGCCGTTTAGGGAGCTGCATAGGAGGCTTAAAGGCTTGGACGGGCTGCGTGCATAATAACCCGCTCTTTTCCTGGCCAGACCATATGAGCCATGCCCCACTCACACACAAGCACACAACAAAAGGATAACATCATAGTAAAAAAACAGTGTTTGGAAATGTGGCTTTTCAGTCTCCTGTTAAATAGGAATATTGCAACCACCATTACATCTGTTTATGTATCCATTCCTAATCAAAGATCGCTTTTGTATGCGACGGGCACGCACATTTGCACAATACAGACATGACTGACAGCCTAAACACCAGCAATCTTATTCTGCCCTCAGGTCAATTTCTGTAGAGCAGTGATTCTCAAACTTTGGGAGGTGTACCAATAGTGGGACGTGAGCTCCAGCTAGTGTTATGCCATAAAAGTCACTTCTAGAAGTCTGTATGGAAGAGTGGCCAGACGGAAGCCTTTCCTTTGTAAGTTTGCTAAAATGCCCAAGAGTCGCACACACACACATAGGACACGGCTAAAGCTAACGCAAACGAGAGCAAGACGTATGTTCCAAAGAAAATAATACTGTTGTTGGTGGTTCGGTTTAGCGTTTAGGTGTGGAACATATGAATGCAGCCTGCAAAGTTTGTTTAAAAAAGGCAGCAGCACAACAAACCTTTTCCAACATCTGAAACCAAAACATCCAGCCAAGTGGGGGAAATGCAACTCTATGAGGAAAACAAGAATATTAACAAACAAACACCTACTAAAAAGCATCTTTTACACAAGGTCGTTCTGCACATTGCTAAAGATGTGGTGTCCAAACAGTGTAAAAGCCTACAATTATCCACTTTATAAAACTACAGAGACCTCCCAATTAAGGCTGGGCAATATAGTGTTACACGCGACATATCGCGGGTTTGTCTCTCTGCATCTTGGAAAATGCCTTTATCGTGATATTCAAGTATACGTTCTCACGCAGTTGCTTTTAGCTGCGGGCATTACACTGCAGGCTCTTGCCACTCTTTCTTGTGTCTCCTTCCTCACAGACTGTAAGCGCACCTTCTTACACAAGTCACATACTGTCACGTCATACATCACATACGTATACGCCCTTGCGGAGCAGAGAGGTAGCAGCATACTGCATGGGTAACGCTAACTGTGATGCTAGCAAAGCTGTGTGAGTGGTAATACGAGAGAAAAAAGGTGTGAATCTGGTAACAGATGAAGGAAGAATTAATTCCAAAGAAAAACAGCAGGGGGTCCATCGTCTGCCGGTGGTTCGGCTTACATTGGCAATTTGTCGAATAGACAACCTTAATTTGTCGAGTGTGGGGCACAAGCGTTGCTACCAAAAGTAGCATTACTGCTAAAATGTAGCATCATTTGAAAAGTCACCTAGTAGAGCATGAAGAGTGATTACTCCGGAAAATGTCTCTGACAATCTTGCATTTTCAGTTTTGGAAATTACATACTCCGGATTCCTCCCACCTCCAAAAACATGCACCTGGGGATGGATAGGTTGATTGGCAACACTGAAATTGGCCGTAGTGTGTGAATGTGAGTGTGAATGTTGTCTGTCTATCTGTGTTGGCCCTGCGATAAGATGGCGACTTGTCCAGGGTGTACACCGCCTTCCGCCCCAATGCAGCTGAGATAGGCTCCAGCGACCCCCCGCGACCCCAAAAGGGACAAACGGTAGTAAATGGATGGATGGATGGATGAATGTTTGTGCCACTGCTTAATAACTGTTTAATAAATACTGTTTTTGTCAATTGACTTAGTTGTGATTTCCTTCTCTGCATGAAAGTTTAAAATTAGCATATATTAATGCAGTATAAAGAAGAATGTTTTAATGTAGACACATATAATCATCATACTGTTGTGAATATATATATCAAGTGTTAATTCAAAGCTAAGGCAAATTATGGCGATATATATCGTGTATCGCGATATTGCCTAAAAATAGAGATATTAAAAAAAGGCCATATCGCCCAGCCCTACTCTCAATACTACATTTTACCTACAGAAGTATTTTATCCAAGGAGGAAGCTTTGCCTCCCAGAGGAAGCTCTACATTAAATTACTTTTTGATCATATGAGCAAAACCCTCAGAGTAAATATGCCAGAAATAGCTACAATAGCAAAATGTAATCTGTTTATTTTTTGGAAAAGGATAATATACAAAATCGATTATGTATTTGGACTAAAAAGAACCAACCCATTTTATTGATATTATAATTTTGCTAAGAGGAAATGCCATTTGAAATGACAAATTTTGATCAAATAAAAACAAAGTATTTTTAAATTATCTCTGATAAAAAAAAAGGAAAAAAATTCGTAAATCACCTTTTTTGTGAAAAAAAATCAGAGATTTTATTTTTAGGCTTTATTGCCCAGGCCTAGGTTGAGTTATACCGAAAACATTAACAATGTAAATATGCTGACACAACTTCCAGACGTCATAAACAATTATTTTACTTTCAGTTCTGTAATTGCTTAAGAGGACCGTTTAGCTTGAGACCCAGACAGACCTGAGGTACTGACAGGAACCAACTCAAAGCAACACAACATGACCAACAAAGGAAGGAAGGAAAGGTGCAAAACAATCTTGTTATTCCAAAGCTTGACAGGATAACTTTTAGGAAGGAAACACGACAGCTGAAGCTACAGCAGATCAGACCATAGATGAGCAACTACAACAAGTTGACATATACACAAAAAACATGGTGTGGGTTTACTTTCTGAAATAATAAAGATGACGATGTTGGGATGGGTGTGAGCCATGCAATGTGTATGTGTGTATGTAATGTGGGTCACAGCTGCTTTCTGGGTGTGTTTTATCTGAGAGGACTCACGTCATGAGCACCTCCCCCATTGGCTGCTGAATCTCCCCCCGGCCCTGCCTAACCCCAGGTTTGACATGTGGGCCAGCACCAGTATTTGACTGTTTTCACACACACACACACACACACACACACACACACACACACACACACACACACACACACACACACACACACACACGCAAAAACACACACACACACACACACACACACTCAGTGTCATTATTGTCCTAACATGGCTTGATTATGACCACCAATGATGGTTCTGTTTGACAAGCGTGTGTGTGTGTGTGTGTGTGTGTGTGTGTGTGCGTGCGTGTGTGTGCACGTAATAGTCTAGGTCAGACTTTTACCCCTGGGAGTCACAAAAGGGGGGATGGTATACATGTCATCTTTCTCGCTCACAACACACACACACACACACACACACACACACACACACACCAGAGTTATTGCTGTGTGTATAGATTGTATTGATGTATTCAGTGGAGATCACGTGCTTGTCTGTATATTATTATTTATTTAACCTCAAAAGTTACCACACTCATCATGATTTACATTTCAACAATTCATATGGGTGCGGGGGTCAGCTGAGCGCCTGCTGGTGGTGGACACTTTTGTGTCCCACTGAGCTGAATCAGCAGTGGTGTCCATCAGCAGGACAATGACCTTTAGCATATGTTTGCATCCGAAGACCACGACCAACAGGATCAGTGCTTAAACTGTGACATGGGCACTATACCCCTTCACTTTTCTAGGCCTTTATCAAACTTGTGAGCATATAGACAACATAATTGCTTCTTGTATTCTTGAGTCTTTTACCAAAGATGTACAGCAGGAGTCGGGAACCTTTTTGCTGAGAGAGCCATGAAAGCCAAATATTTTTAAATGTTTTCCGTGAGAGCTACATAATATTTTTTTAACACTGAATACAACTAGGCCCTGCGATGAGATGGCGACTTGTCCAGGGTGTACACTGCCTTCCGCCTGATTGTAGCTGAGATAGGCACCAGCGCCCCCCGCGACCCCAAAGGGAATAAGCAGTAGAAAAATGGATGGATGGATGGATGGATGGAATACAACTAAATGCGTGCATTTTTAAGTAAGACTAACATTTTTAGAGTGTAATAAATAAATGATAAATGGGTTGTACTTGTATAGCGCTTTTCTACCTTCAAGGTACTCAAAGCGCTTTGACACTACTTCCAAATTTACCCATTCACACACACATTCACACACTGATGGAGGGAGCTGCCATGCAAGGCGCTAACCAGCACCCATCAGGACCAAGGGTGAAGTGTCTTGCTCAGGACACAACGGACGTGACGAGGTTGGTACTAGGTGGGGATTGAACCAGGGACCCTCGGGTTGCGCAAGGCCACTTTTCCACTGCGCCAATAACACTGTTATTCTGAAGCTAATCAATAATAAATAAAATAGTTCTTACCATTGATACAACTTCTTGAACAGATGCGGTAGAAACGGATGGATGGATTAAAATGCATGAGAATGTTTTATATTTTGAACGTTATTTTTAACACTGTGATTACCAGCAGAATTATTCATTACTTATCGTGCTAAGCAATGTCAGCTAAAATTAATCTGAGAGCCAGATGCAGACACCAAAACTGCCACAGGTTCCCAACCCCTGATTTACACGCACATTTTATTCAAATATATCTTCAGCCCTCTCCAAGGTTTCTCATTGTAGCTCATTGGGTTGTGTTTTATCTTGCCCTGATGTGAGATCTGAGCCGAGGATGTCTCTGTGGCTTGTGCAGCCCTTTGAGAGACTCGTGATTTAGGGCTTTATAAATAAACTTTGATTGATTGATCATCTTAAGTGTTGTATTTTCCCCAAATATTTTAAACAAGCCCAAAGATCAGGACCATTTTGGCCACGGTAATAAATCAGATACTTATTTTCTCATCCAAAATGGGCTTTCATTGTAACACTAATCAGCATATTGGGAAATAAAGTGAGTATGTATGAAGTCGAGGCAAGACCTGGCAACAAAGCTAACTGCTCAGTGGACTTGTGGTTAGAGTGTCCGCCCTGAGATCGGTAGATCGTGAGTTCAAACCCCATAAAAATGGGACCCATTACCTCCTTGCTTAGCACTCAGCATCAAGGGTTGGAATTGGGGGTTGAATTTTTATAGATGATATCTGTCTATTATAGTATAGCTCGGTTGGTAGCGTGGCCGTGCCAGCAACTTAAGGGTTCCAAGTTCGATCCCCGCTTCTGCCATCCTAGTCACTGCCATTGTGTCCTTGGGCAAGACACTTTACCTTCCTGCTCCCAGTGCCACCCACACTGGTTTAAATGTAACTTAGATATTGGGTTTCACTATGTAAAGCGCTTTGAGTCACTAGAGAAAAGTGCAATATAAAAATAATTCACTTTACTTTACCTGACACCTTCTATGTTAGCTACTTCTCTTTGTTTTTTAATGTCTATTTTCTGCTAGATTTACTCTCTATTTTATGCTGCAGCTGTCACATACACTGTAATATTGTACATGGTAATTGTTATATATTGTATATATCAGCATATATAATTTACTGTACATATATTATGTAAATATTAAGTGTATATATTATATTTAATATCATAGTCTATTTATACCTGCATAGTCCTTTCCTTCCTTACACTTTCCATCATTGTAACTGAGCTACTGTGTGAAACAATTTCCCTTTTGGATCATTAAAGGCCTACTGAAACCCACTACTATCGACCACGCACTCTGATAGTTTATATATCAATGAAGAAATCTTAACAGTGCAACACATGCCAATAGTTTACTTTAGTTTAGTTTACTAAATTACAATTTTAAATTTCCCGCAGAGTTTCATGTTGAAAACGTTGCGGAATGATGACGCGTGTTTGTGACGTTATTGGTTGGAGGGGATATTTTAGCCCAGCACCACTTACGGCTAAAAGTCGTCTCTTTTCATCGCATAATTGCACAGTATTTTGGAGGTCTGTGATGCTGAATCTTTTGCAATTTGTTCAATTAAGAATGGAGACTATAAAGAAGAATGCTGTTGGTGGAAAGCGGTGGATTCCAGCTGCCTTTAGCAACCGAAACACAGCCGGTGTTTCTTTGTTTGTTGTGAAGCTTTAACACAGAGCGGTCAAGCGAACATGTTTCTTTACCACATGTCAACCAGCAAGTTTTTGGATGGGAAAATTGTGTTATGAAACCCACTACTACCGACCACGCAGTCTGATAGTTTATATATCAATGATGAAATATTAACATTGCAACACATGCCAATATGGCCTTTTTAGTTTACTAAATTACAATTTTAAATTTCCCGCGAAGTGTCCTGTTGAAAACGTCGCGGAATGATAACGTGTACGAGTGACGTCACGGACTGTTAGGAAATATTAGCGCTACGCACACACACAGTTAAAAGTCATCTGCTTTTACCGCATAATTACACAGTATTTTGGACTTCTGTGTTGCTGAATCTTTTGCAATTTGTTCAACTAATAATGGAGAAGTCAAAGTAGAAAGATGGAGTTGGGAAGCTTTAGCCTTTAGCCACACAAACACACAGTGATTTCTTGTTTAAAATTCCCGGAGGTGAAGCTTTACTATGGATCAGAGCGGTCACGCGAACATGGATCCCGACCAAATGTCAACCAGCAGTTTTCGGTGAGAAAATTGTGGTAAAAAGTCGCCACTTACCGGAGATCAGCTGAGCTTGTGCCGTCCATAATGCTGCTGTCGACTTCCATCAGACACTGGCCTCAAGACACCCGTGGATACACCCTTCCGACTATCAGGTACTATTAAACTCACTAAAACACCAGCAACACAATACAAAGATAAGGGATTTCCCAGAATTATCCTAGTAAATGTGTCTAAAAACATCTGAATCCGTCCCAATGCAATCGCGTTTTTTTTTTTTTTTTACCTGATTTTATTTTATTTTTTCTAGTCCATCTCTATCAATATCCTCAAACACGAATCTTTCATCCTCGCTCAAATTAATGGGGAAATTGTCGTTTTCTCGGTCCGAATAGCTCTTTTTGTTGGAGGCTCCCATTAAAAACAATGTGAGGATGTGAGGAGCCCTCACACAGGTGACGTCATCGTCTGCGACTTCCGGTAAAGGCAGGGCTTTACTGTTAGCGACAAAAAGTTGCAAACTTTATCGTCGATGTTCTCTACTAAATAATTTCAGCAAAAAAATGGCATTATCGCAAAATGATCAAGTATGACACATAGAATGGACCTGCTATCCCCGTTTAAATAAGAAAATCTCATTTCAGTAGGCCTTTAAGTCGGCTCTTACCGGAGACTTGAGCGGATTATGCGACCTCCCCCTGCAGCTGTCAAAAAGGCAGCTGTGATCTTGGCCCTTCCATTGGCTTCTCTCAGAGACACTGGCGGTCACCGCAGCCCTCCGACTTTCAGGTATGACTTTATAATCTCACTAAAACACAATAAGCAGATAAGGGATTTTCCAGAATTATCCTAGTAAATGTGTCTAATAACATCTGAATCGCCCCCACTGCCGTCGCCTGGAGCCGTCGCCTTTTCTTTTTTTTCTTTCTTTTTTTTTTTTAGTGCTTCACTCTAAATTTCCTCATCCACGAATCTTTCATCCTCGCTCAAATTAATGGGGAAATCGTCGTTTTCTCGGTCCGAATCGCTCTTGCTGCTGGTGGCTATGATTATAAACAATGTGAGGATGTGAGGAGCCCTACAACCCGTGACGTCACGCGCACATCGTCTGCTACTTCCGTTAAAGGCAAAGTTTTTTTGTTAACGACCAAAAGTTGCGAACTTTATCGTCGATGTTCTCTACTAAATCCTTTCAGCAAAATTATGGCAATGTCGCGAAATGATCAAGTATGACACATAGAAAGGACCTGCTATCCCCGTTTAAATAAGAAAATCTCATTTCAGTAGGCCTTTAAAGTTTGTGTAAGTCTAAACACCAAAATGTTTGCCGGTGTCAAGCCAAATTTGTGCCCAGCCGAAATAAGTGCTCAGAGGGGGTGTGCACATGCAGTCCAGCAGGGCAGTTTTTTGGCAGGGCAGCGTCATTGACAAACCAACGTGTGTGTAGCGAGAGAGAGAGACCATCCTAGTAGTGATTTAGCGAGACTCTGATTAGGGTTTCTCCATCTTTGATAGCCTAAGACAGGGGTGTCAAACGTACGGCCCGCGGGCCAGATCAGGCCCGCAAACAGGTTTTATTCGGTCCGCTGGATGGGTTTGCAAAGTACAAACAATGAGCCAAAATGTTTTAATGAATTAAACCACTGTTCTAATGGTGTCCACTAGATGTTGCAATGGCAATTCTTCGTATCTTTGCAGATGAGCTACAAATATAAAATAACTAAAATGAACAAACTACATAAAAAACATCCTGTTATTTGATTTTGATATAATTTTTTTGTCTTTGTAGATTGAAAATGAACACCAATGAGTTCACATCGAGAGGAGCCAGATGAGGTGGTTCGGGCATCTGGTCAGGATGCCACCCGAACGCCTCCCTAGGGAGGCGTTTAGGGCACGTCCAACCGGTAGGAGGCCACGGGGAAGACCCAGGACACGTTGGGAAGACTATGTCTCCGGGCTGGCCTGGGAACGCCTCGGGATCCCCCGGGAAGAGCTAGACGAAGTGGCTGGGGAGAGGGAAGTCTGGGTTTACCTGCTTAGGCTGTTGCCCCCGCGACCTGACCTCGGATAAGCGGAAGAAGATGGATGGATGGAGTTGACTGATGAACATGATCACATAAAGTTAAAGTTAAAGTACCAATGATTGTCACACACGAGGTGTGGTGAAATGTGTCCTCTGCATTTGACCCATACCCTTATTCACCCCCTGGGAGGTGAGGGGAGCAGTGGGCAGCAGCAATGCCGCGCCCGGGAATAATTTTTCGTGATTTAAACCCCAATTCATGCTCTTGATGCTGACTGCCAAGCAGTGAGGTAATGGGTCCCATTTTATTAATTCTGATCGTATGAAAAAACACAAATAAAAGGTAGAATACTAATAACCACAACATGTAAGTGTAAAAAAAACACATTATCATTTGTACATTTTCAGAATGTGCACTCTTGTTCTGTTTTTAAACAAAGAAAACAATCTGATGTTTGTCTATATTTTCAATTATCGTGCTGTAATTTTCCTAGTCCGGCCCACTTGGGAGTAGATTTTTCTCCATGTGGCCCCCGATCTAAAAGGAGTTTGACACCCTGGGCCTAAGACAATATATATCACAGTAACTTTGGTATGGTACGTTTTTTTCTCCTCGTATGCACTCTCACTGAGGACACAGGGGCACTTATTTGGCAAGCCGTCCCATACACGCTTGGGCACTTATATCGCAGCGAGCACTTATTTCGCTTGACACCGGGCGCGGCCACCGCTGCTGCTCACTGCTCCCCTCACCTCTCAGGGGGTGAACAAGGGGATGGGTTGAATGCAGAGGTGAATTTCACCACACCTAGTGTGTGTGTGTGTGTGTGTGTGTGTGTGTGACAATCATTGGTACTGTAACTTTCTTAACTTTTAAACTGTAAAGACCTGCACCAAACCCCATTAAAAAAATCTATTAATTTCATTTATCGGGCCAAACTCTCACTACATTGGAACGGCTTGGCAAAACATATTTCATGACACGGACAGTGACGTTTAGGCGTAGTCATTACAGTGATTGCGAGGACAACAAACACTGTGTGTGCGGACAGTGACAAGGAAAGCAGTCAGGGCTGTTTGGACAGTGAAGCATCTGAATGGAGTCCGGCGTGACCTCCCTAAAGTCAGTTAACTCCATGCGCCTCCTCCAGAGTGCTAACATGCTAACATGCTAGCGAGCTAGCATCCTTACCTGCGCCCTCCCGGTTCACCGCAGCCGGCAGCCGGCGGCGGGGGCCATCTTAAAGCAGCTGGCGTCCTCTCCAAAAATCACATCAACCCCCTTCAATGTCCTGTGGGCTTACACAAGCGCGTTGCCAGTTGCCAGGGCAGCGTACACACCCCAGACGTTCAGTCACTTCCCCGGGTGTGCCTAATAAGCTCGATGAACAATGCAGGCGCTGCGGCTAACGGTTCCCTGCGATGCCTCAAGCCCGCACACACGCGAGCTGGTGGGGCTTGCTTTGGACTCTGCACCGTTCGCGCAGCAGCTGCCACCGCAAGGGGAGACAAGTTCAACAAGAAACGCACACACATCGTTTCCGGTTAAGTTTTCAAAGTAAAACAAGACTGAGCCAAGCGCTGTGCAGTGCAAGGATGGCAGGGGAGTTTATATTTTATTTTCTTTATTGATGCGCTTATCGCAGTGGTTCTTAACCTTGTTGGAGGTACCGAGCCCCACTTGTTTCATATGTGCATTAGTGAAAAATAAAATGTTGTTTTTTTTCAAATTCACCAAAAAAAAGTTACGTTTTTTTTTACTGGTGCACAAAATGAACCGTGCATGAACATCACCTTGTTCATGAACTCACAACATATTACACACCTTACACACATGACCATGAATTGATTTCAACTTAAACAAGTTGAAAAGCTTAT
>NC_084626.1:35498847-35508847 GCF_033978795.1 Nerophis ophidion
GTCTTTGAGGGTGCATGGGAGTTTGCCCAACCAGTCTACATGTGCTTTGTGGACTTGGAGAAGGCATTTGACCGTGTCCCTCGGGAAGTCCTGTGGGGAGTGCTCAGAGAGTTTCGGGTATCGGACTGTCTTATTGTGGCGGTCCGCTCCCTGTACGATCAGTGTCAAAGCTTGGTCCACATTGCTGGCAGTAAGTCAGACACATTTCCAGTGAGGGTTGGACTCCGCCAAGGCTGTCCTTTGTCACCGATTCTGTTCATAACTTTTATGGACAGAATTTCTAGACGCAGTCAAAGCGTTGAGGGGTTCCGATCTGGTGGACATGGGATTATGTCTCTGCTTTTTGCAGATGATGTGGTCCTGATGGCTTCATCTGGCCGGGATCTTCAGCTCTCACTGGATCGGTTCGCAGCCGAGTGTGAAGCGACCGGAATGAGAATCAGCACCTCCAAGTCTGAGTCCATGGTTCTTGCCCGGAAAAGGTGGAGTGCCACCTCCACGTTGGGGAGGAGACCCTGCCCAAGTGGAGGAGTTCAAGTACGTAGGAGTCTTGTTCACGAGTGGGGGAAGAGTGGATCGTGAGATCGACAGGCGGATCAGCGCGGTGTCTTCAGTAATGCGGACGTTGTACCGATCCGTTGTGGTGAAAAAGGAGCTGAGCCGGAAGGCAAAGCTCTCAATTTACCGGTCGAGCTACGTTCCCATCCTCACCTATGCTCATGAGTTTTGGGTCATGACCGAAAGGATAAGATCACGGGTATGAGTTTCCTCCGCCGGGTGGCGGGGCTCTCCCTTAGAGATAGGGTGAGAAGCTCTGCCATCCGGGAGGAACTCAAAGTAAAGCCGCTGCTCCTCCACATCGAGAGGAGCCAGATGAGGTGGTTCGGGCATCTGGTCAGGATGCCACCCGACCGTCTCCCTAGGGAGGTGTTTAGGGCACGTCCAACTGGTAGGAGGCCATGGGGAAGACCCAGGACACGTTGGGAAGACAATGTCTCCTGGCTGGCCTGGGAACCCCTCGGGATCCCCCGGGAAGAGCTAGACGAAGTGGCTGGGAGAGGAAAGTCTGGGCTTCCCTGCTTAGGCTGCTGACCCCGTGACCTGACCTCGGATAAGCGGAAGAAGATGGATGGATGGAAACCTATGTAGATATAGGTGGTGTCAGTGCCTATTTCGTTCACAATATGCTGGTACGCTGAGGAAATGGGTTCCAACATTAGTGCAGCTGTCATGGCAAAGTCAAACGTATGGAGACAGCCATATCACATGATAAAATAATTCCTCATTTGTGTTTAAATATTGTAGACTACATTTACCAAGTTATATGGCATTCTGAAACGTTTGAAACAGTAGCCTATGGGCATACCTTAGTAAAATGTCTTCTCTTTAGTTTTGGGTTGAGCTGGATTCGGCAATATTTTTAGCAACCTCAGTCAGGGAGAGGGGGAGGGGACTACATCATTTTGACCGTGATTGCAGTACCACTACTGTCAAGATTCTTACATATGGTTCCTTTAACACAGTGTTTGAATATTGTAGAATACAACACTATACTTTAGTGAAGTGATTATTTTGGCACACCACTACATGGAGCCCGTGTACCACCAGTGGTACACATACCGCAGTTTGAGAATCACTGTTCTTGAAGGTTCTGCAGCATCAATTATACCTCCTCCAGTTTCTGGTGTCTCTTCCTCAGTTCAGCTTCTAGAGGAGAAATCTTCCTTCGAGCGACCTCGTCCTCTCTTCTCTGCCGCATCAGCTGATCTCTCTTCCTGGATTCCAGAACTCTCTGCAGCTCTGGTTTGGTCTCCACACTCACCCCACTCCTACACACACACACACACACACACACACACATTTTTGCATTTGTTACTTTCTTGAGACCTGAGAAAAATGCCTACCTCTTTAGGACCCCCCTTTAGATAAAGATGTGTATTTACAACGGTAATAATATATACAATTATGCAAAAATAAAAAAGGTAAGCTTTTATTATTATTATTTTTTTAATATTTGTTTGTAATTGGTTTTTAATATTTATTATTTACTTCAAGTTATTACAGTATGTCTCTATATACATATTTATTTAATTTAGTTCACAAATTTTGGCCAAAGGGGGCGCATCTCGATTTTGTGCACACACTTGTTATTACATATGTTGACCAGAGGGGGAGCACTTAGAAATTTTACACACACTTGTTATTTCATATATTGACAAGAGGGGGAGCACTTTTAAAACAGACACACAGTCAATTTGAAAAATCCCTCCTTTTTCGACCACCCTATTGTTGATAGATTTCACCACCAGGGGTGCACGTGAGATCTAAGATGATAAACGAGTCACGGACCCCAGATGGCCCCTGTGCCGCACTCTGGGCAACACAACTGTAGAAGCTAACTGTTAATGGCCACTCTAGTCTTAGTACCGTAGTGTATTTGTCCATCCTATGGTCACATATCTGACGCCATGGGTTGTCTTACGTCAGTACCGGAAGTCGTAAAATCAGCTGTTCACCCGGCGGGTTTTTTCAGGGATGAAAAGGGAAGTCCTGCTTTAGCTGCCGTCTTGTTTTATCATATATAGCTGCCTTTGCACCTGCCAATGTTGACTTTTGTATGCACATTAAATCAACCAAAAATCCTGACTTTGGAGCAATGTTCACTGACTCTAGTATTTGGCTAGTATTTGCAATGGTTATCCGTATTGGGACCATGATTTTTGTCCTAACTTGTTCACCGGTCCTCATACAGAAGGTACTTTTCCTTGTTGATGTCTCAAGCAGGGTAGATTTACAAGAACACGCACACACACACATTAAAATTTATAGATAGCAGATAACAATGTGTTACAGTACAAACACTTTGTTGTTGGTCTTTAACAGATAAGACTTTCAGATCAGAGGTTGCTGGACCTGTTTTAGTTCTTCCAAACCAAACTCCTCCAAGCAGGCCTTAATGAATATTGCTTTGTGCACTGGAAACAAAAAAACTTTTGTCCTCCCCAAAATGTTCCCACAAAGTTGGAGGCAAACAATTATCCAACATGTCTTGCTAAGATGATGAATGAAGATTCAGGGACAACTAAGGACAATGAGTCCAGCCTGTCATTATGTTGTGTCTTTACACTTTATGGTGAAGTTAAATGGACAGAAGTGCTTTCCCAGCATGCTCGGCGGTGGGAGGTGTCCTGGCACCAAAGCTTCCTACATTCCAACCTCAAAGGACAGCAAAGACGCGAGCACAAAGACGGTTTGGAAGTCCCCAAAACAAAGCCCCTCCCAAGACACACACTCACTCACACACACACACACACACACACCGCACATTAGTGTGGAAGTGGTGTGATGTTTACTTATGAGTCAATGAATGCGGAACATAAACATCTTTCTTACCGCTTGCAGCTACTCAGCAGCTCCCGGTGAAGCTCCTGGTGACTCTTGGAACTTTTCACCGGATTCAACAGTTTTCTAGGCCTGATGAGATCCGGGTCCTCGTCTCCCTCCAGGTAGTCGGGCGAGGGGATGTGGCAGGACGCGGGCATTGTCCTTCTGTGGACATTGTCGAACCGGTGCTGCTGCAAGTCTGCGTACGCTGAAGCTGGACGGGGGGAACAAGTTGGTTAGGGACACCTATGGAAAGTTCTGAACGCTGTCCCTCAAGCGTCGCCACCAGGGGGCGTGATTGCGGGAGACAATGCAGGAGATTATAGGTCATGTGATCCCAGTCTTCAGATATTCTGGGAGACACAGATCAGCTTTCATAGCCACTCTTTCTTGTATGAAAGCAGACACCGCCGGCGTCCTCCCCAAAAATGACGTTTGGACCTTGTCCTCTTGGACTTTGTTAGTGATGGCCCACACTTAACCTTTGACCTCTTCCACTGACTTCTACTGGAAGCTCTGCGTCTTCACTCTGCTAGAGCGTTCCGTCAGCCGAGACGAAAGCAACATGATGAGGACAACGCAAGACTTCCTATCCTAGCCCACACCATTACTTAAACACACATACGCAGTTGTTAAGTCAATACAAAGTAGACGTGTCATCAAACACAAAGTTTATGATTGACTAACAAGGATCAATCAGTCTATCACATCTTCTACTTGATAAATATATCATTTAAACTTACTCTTCATCTATTTCTTTATAGTTGTACTGGTTTCATCTCTTACCAGACTGAACTCTTTGCTCTCGGGCTGACATCCCCTCGTCCATCTTCTCATCTTGTTCTCATAATTTTCTCCTGAGACTCACCGAGCCTCGTCTCCTCTCCGCTGAGTGTGAAACACTGGTCACATGATCCCCCCCCCCCCTCCCACCCTTTTTTGTAAAAGCAGCATTGGCTTGTTTCCCACGCTGCCTTCAGGGACATCAGGAGACCTCCCAATGAGTGGGCGTGGTGATGACTGCTTGTTTGTATCATGTGACGAACTCCTGCCGGAGGCTAATGCTAAAGGCTAGTTTAGGGCCCGAAGGTTATCCAGGGGCTTCAGAAGAAGGGGAGACTAGACTGACCTTTGACCTCAGCTCACTGTCTCCCAGAATTCAGCCAAAGCATACCGTATTTCCTTGAATTGCCGCAGGGTATGTAGTGTGCACCTGCCTTGAATTACTGCCGGGTCAAACTCGCTTCCCAAAATAATTAGCGCATGCTTAGTATTACCGCCTGGTCAAAGTCGTGACGTCACGAGTGACACTTCCCCTGTCACCATTTTCAAAATGGAGGAGGCGTATTTCAATACCATTAATTTGAAATTGCATTAAGGGAAGAAGATTAAGAGCTATTCAGTAGGATTTAAGGTCCAAGCTTACATCACACTCAAATTTTTACTGCATACCTTTGGTAAGTGCCAGAGTGAGAAGAGGTTTTAAAATAATTAGCGCATGCTTACTTTTACCGCATGCCTTTGGTAAGTGCAGGAGTGAGAAGAGGTTTTAACTTAAATTCAAGGAAATACGGTAGTTATGCTTCCGTGACATCATGTGATGCGCAATTTTCTGCCAAAACACTAAGGACAGGGGTTTTCCAGTGAGTCAAGTAGGGAGCTTGTTCGCTCCCTTCGTTGAGGGAACGTTCACCCATCCATTTTCTGCCGCTGGAGCCTATCCCAGCTGCACTCGGGCGCGGAAGACAGCGCACACCCTGGACAAGTTGCCACCTCATCGCAGGGGCCAACACAGATAGACAGACAACCTTCACACTCACATTCACACAGTGTTGCCAGTCAGCCAAAAACAATGGAGCATTATTTGTCATTATCAGTATTGGCTCGATACAAGTGCAATTCAAAGTCAAACTATCCAGTTTAAATCTAGTTTAAAAACATATTTTTTACTCCCTGGTGTTCAAATCCAGTTAGGCAGGATATATTGGTCCTTTTTATGTCTTGTTTTATAAATTTTTTATTCATTTATTACATTTTAGTATAGTCTGTACTTCTTTTAAGGTATATTTTACTATTGCACTTTATTCATCCTTCGGCGTTTCAATGTAAATGTGACACTCTGTCACCCTTTTTTTGTTTCAAATTGTTTCTTATGTCTGTGTACCACTTTGACCAACTGGGGTTGTATTTAAATGTGCAGCATAAATAAATGAACTGAACCGTTTTCATTATTTTCTGTTAACTTTTTATCTGGTTGTGTTACTCATGCAGTAATACCTAAATTTACAAACGTACTTGGTTCTGTGACGAAGCTCTGAAGTCAAAACACTTGTATCTCAAATCAGTTTTCTATTGAAATTAATTGAAATCAAGTTAAATTACCCCCCCCCTCAAAACAGCACCATTTTAACACGGAACAGGCCTTTCAAAAAGAAAAACGTTTTGATAAGAATTATTGTTAAAAAACAGTACAATAGGATGTACTACTTACAACTACATTAGTTTTATGAAGTAATGTAATCTGTACAGCATTTACCTTGAAGAGTAACATTCTATGGTATCTCCTTAAAGCTGCTAGTCTGTCGAACGCAACACCGGCAGCTTTTACATATTTTCGTGGATAAATGTCTGCCGCTTGGATATTATTCTAACATTTTTGGCTGGCATGAGACTCATTCTGTTTCAGTATGGTGCAGACTAGCAGTGATACGCTCGAATTGCTTTGCCAAATTGGCGACATGCAACATCCGAAGTTCTCAGCATCGTCTTTAACACCCACTTTCTCATTTCCCTAAATAAAGTAATGCCGATCTTTCGTTACCGACAAATGCTAGCGAGGAAGACTGATGTGACATGCCGTACGGTTACGCCAACTAATAGTGGAATTTCTGATTACAAGCTACCTACTCAGTGGCCTAGTGGGTAGGGTGTCTGCCCTGAGATCGGTAGGTCATGAGTTCAAATCCCAGCTGAGTCATACCAAAGACTATAAAAATGGGACTCATTACCTCCCTGCTTGGCACTCAGCATTAAGGGTTGGAATTGGGGGTTAAATCACCAAAAATGATTCCCGGGTGCGGCACTGCTGCTGCCCACTCCTCCCCTCACCTCCCTAGTGTGTGTGAGACAATCATTGGTACTTTAACTTTAAGCTAATGCTAGCCAAGAAGACAGATGTGACATGCCCTACGGCAGGGGTGTTCAAAGTGCGACCCGCAGCTAATCGTTTACCGGCCTGCCATGCATTCTGCAAAAATTGCAAAATTTATAGTATTACAAAAATTAAAAAAAAACATTTGAAAAAAGTGGAATGAGGTGAAATCTAATTAGAAAAAGTGGCAATGTTGACACAAAGCTGCCATGCAGGCAGTTTTTTTCTCCTTCTGTTTTTTTTTCTTTTTTTTCCATTGCTCAAAAAAAATGACAAATCTATGTTATAATGAATTATTACTTAAAAATTATCACTTTAAAATGTTTTATGTGGAAAAAATATTGCATATGTTGTGTGGTTCCCATATAAGAACATCAAAGTTTTGGCAAAAGAGCACATAACACACAAAATAATAGTTCAAACTTAAAATCGACAGATATACAGTGCGGAGAACTTTCACAATCGGTGGCTGACTAAATACTTTTTTGCCCCACTATAGGTTGGTAGAAGCTGGGGATCGAATCGGGAACCCCCAGGTTGCTGGCACGGCCACTCTCCCAAAAGCACCACACCGTCCCCTACACGTTTTTCCAAGAGTTTTTTATTTTCATGTTACATTTTACAATTGAAATGTCCAGTTCTTTCACATGTTTACGATACACTGGACGCTATAAAGCCAAACATGACATAAAAGTCGTTTATTTTTCAAAGTGAAAAACATGTACAAAAAATATCAAACATGTAATGTTTTTGAAATGTATTTTTTTTAACCCTTTTGGCCTTTTCATCAAATTATGTCGCAGTTGTCAATAATGTAAATTTGCCTAAGAAGCTTATTTTACAAATTTAATCATTGCCTGTGACATTATCTGATCAAAAGGCCTTCAAAAGGGTCAACATTTTAAAAAACGTTACATGCTTGATATTTTTTTTAGGACTGAAATTTATTAAGAAATTTCAGCAAAAAAATGCAAAAAATTAAACAAAACTAACCATCACCTTGCTGCAGTCCTGCCTCTGTACCCATCCATTCATTTTCTATGCATGTCACATTATTGTTATTATTCTTGTTGCCCGACCAATAACAAAGTAACATTTTGTCTTTAACCCTTCAGGCGTGTCGTTCATTTTGGCGACTCACCTCTGTGTGGCCGCGTTCCATTCCGATCACTGTGCTGCTGAGCAATGTCGTACGCCCGCTGCAGGACAAACAAAGAACAGCAGTATTATTTAATTACACAATTTCTACCACCAAACATAATCAAAGCAGCTTTCACATGTCACTAGTATTGTTTTTCTCCTCCCTCCTTCCCAGCATCCCCGCCTCTTGTCTGCTGCTTGGCTGTGGTCCTCCAGGCTCAATGGACTTTGTGTTGGTTGCTAGGAGAACTTCATCAGGCTTCCACATGGGGACAAGGCCCTCAGTGTCTGGATGCCCCCCAGTACCCCCAGTCAGAGGAGGGACGAAGGCCTAACCCAGGACAGAGTCTCTCTTCTTTTCAGCGCAAAATAAAACTTTTAATTTGATCGAAAGCAAAACGAGCTAATTAGAGCGTGATACCATAAAGGAAATACAAAGATGACATCATTTGTCATTTGGGTTCAAGAGGACATCTGCTGGACGAGCGGATAACAGTGCAGTAGAAATCGGAGGGATTTTTTTGTAGAATTATAATTAAATTAAAAAAACTGGGAAAAAATTGTAAAATAGAGGAAAAACACACACAAATAAGAAAACATGCATACATGTTGATACATGAAATACAAACAAAATTTTATGGGGTTTTTTTTCCTTTCTTTTTTACAAAATTACAAATAACCCAGCAGGCACAAAACATTAAAACAACATTGACAACTTTTTGAATTAGGTCCTGACGTTGAGCAACTGAGTTTGAGTTTGAGTTTATTTGGAACATGCAAGCATACAACATGATACATCACAATCAATCAATCAATCAATCAATGTTTACTTATATATGTCCATTTTCTCTTTTCAACATGTTCGAAAAGAAGTAGGAAGAAGCAGAGCTTATTTAATCCTACCCCCTTTTTTTTTTTTTTACATAACAGTTGCTAAAACTTTTGTTCACTTCCTGTTTTCCATTTATTCACAATATACTCCATAAGTAACCACAATAAAAATAAATAAATAAATAAATGATAATTTAAAGACGTGCACCTGGGGATAGGTTGATTGGCAACACTAAATTGGCCCTAGTGTGTGAATGTTGTCTGTCTATCTGTGTTGGCCCTGCGATGAGGTGGCGACTTGTCCAGGGTGTACCCCGCCTTCCGCCCGATTGTAGCTGAGATAGGCGCCAGCGCCCCCCGCGACCCCAAAAGGGAATAAGCAGTAGAAAATGGATAGATGGATGGATGGCACCTGGGGATAGGTTAATTAGCGAAACTAAATTGGCTCTAGTGTGTGAATGTGAGTGTGAATGTTGTCTGTCTATCTGTGTTGGCCCTGCTATGAGGTGGCGACTTGTCCAGGGTGTACCCCGCCTTCCGGCCGATTGTAGCTGAGATAGGCACCAGCGCCCCCCGCATCCCCAAAGGGAATAAGCGGTAGAAAATGGATGGATGGAAGGATGGATCATTTATGGTTATTTGAAACCTAACATTAAAACAACATGCTTTTTGACCACATTTAATCAATGTTGGGTTCTGACGTTGATTTGACTATTGAATTTTGGTCGTTTACCAACCAATGCTCTACAACACAAATACAACGTTGAAAAAACATGCTTTTCGCCAACGTTTATTCAATGCCAGGTTGTGCCGTCGATTTAAATAAATGATAAATGGGTTGTACTTGTATAGCGCTTTTCTACCTTCAAGGTACTCAAAGCGCTTTGACACTACTTCCACATTTACCCATTCACACACACATTCACACACTGATGGAGGGAGCTGCCATGCAAGGCGCCAACCAGCACCCATCAGGAGCAAGGGTGAAGTGTCTTGCTCAGGACACAACGGACGTGACGAGGTTGGTTCTAGGTGGGATTTGAACCAGTGACCCTCGGGTTGCGCACGGCCACTCTCCCACTGCGCCACGCCGCCCCGATTTGAAAACTGAATTGTGTTCATTTCCCAACCAACAAAGTGGATCCAACGTGAGACACTAATGTCGTCTCAATTCACAAATACAATTATTTTGCATTGTTTCAAAGTCAGTTTTAACCCTTGTGTGGTGTTCGGGTCTGTGGGACCCGTTTCCATTTTTTATTAAAAGAAAAATGATACAATTGTTTTGTTTTTTTTCAAACTGACACTCACCGACTGGCTCATTTTCTGTGAAGAACATATATCAGAATAAAAATTTAATGACCACACATCATACACCCCCCTACATATTTCTATAATGTAAAAGATGTCCGGGTCCAGTGGACCCGGAACTAATAGAAGTGTGGAATTTGATGTTCTGTGTACCACACACAACTACTCAACCACTATGTACCT